>NC_026006.2:394100-510438 GCF_000442705.2 Elaeis guineensis
TCCCCGTGAAAGAAGAAGGTATAAGTGTTATACTTGGAGGAACCTACAAGGGAATTTGAATAAACTAGAGGCCAAGATTTTACCTATAGAATGAGAATCTTACATCAAATGGTCACAAAACTTTTCTTCCCTAGGAGTGGTAGGCACGATCTTCTGTCAGCAGGGACATATGCATTATGTTCTCACATTATCACAGAAACCCCCTAAACCTCCCAGCACTTATGATAGAGGCCATGAGAGAGACTCTGAACAGATACTAAGGCACATTTGCATTATGGTATGGCCCTGACTAGAGTTTTCAGGAGGTTGGAGTTAGTTGTGAGGGGGAGGCTCCCCACCAAACTGTCTCATGTTTGATACCTTACAACCTACACACCTTGCATCGAATGGGGTTCACAAAAAGTGGTGGTGGTTGGATCAGGGGAGCTGAGGAAAGAACAAAGAAAGAGCAGAAGAGAGAGCAGAAGAAAGAGCTGAGGATACAGCAGGAAGTCAGAGCTGAAGAAGAAGAAGGTCCATCATCTCCTGTTCATACATGACTTCAGGGCAGCTTCACCAGATATACAGTTCTTTCCGGATCCAGAGGCTGGCCCTTCTGAGTTTACCAGGATACCCACACCTGTGCATCAGCCAGAGAGCAGAGCACCTCCGCCAGAGTTCACACTGTCCGATTATCAGATTGAGCGGATTGCACAGCGTATGGTCTCTTTGATGTCGAGTCAGATGAGAGCAGTACTTCATTTGTACCAGGGGCTACTTCTACTGATCAGACTTTGACTCCCCACATCTCCACAGTATATCAGATGATGGCAGATCAGTCCATGAGGATTCAGCAGCTTGAGGACACTGTACTGAGACTGACTGGCAGAGTTCTCGAGTTACAGGGGCAGGTCTTCGATTTGGCACACCCTCAGCCTCAGGAGTCTACGATTGAGGTCACTGATCTCACTGCAGAGGCCGGCAGACTCAGAGGAGCTCTTGAGGGCGGTTATGAGTTACTGAGGAAGGAGATCAGAGGATCAAGTGAGCAAGCTACTACTCAGTTCACTGCACTTCTCCAGGCTGTCTCCAGGGCACTGACTGTACTTGACTCCATCAGACTTACCCTTTCAGTTCAGTCCCTAGCTTCTCAGCGTTCTCAGCCACCCAGTTCCTCCCGTTCGCCTGCTCGTGCCAGTTCTTCTCTCGTGCCAGAGGCAGACGGGTCGAGGACGCATCTCAGATCCAATCCATCTGCTCCTTATCACATTTCTGATGATTCGATCATTGATCATTTCTAGATCCTAGGTCTTAGTGTTTAGTCCTCTCTAGGATCTGTATTTTGGGCCATGTATTGACATGAGCTAGTTGACTTTGTATGATACTTTTTATGTTACAATCTATGTACTGAAACAATTATGGCTTTACTTTGGAATGATGATTATCTTACTTTGGTTATATATTCTCTTTGTGAAATATTGTCTTCTTTATGGTATTATCATTTATGATTGCTGTTAATAGTTGCTTCATTAAGGGGGAGCAAACCCTACAAGAGGAGAATAAAGAATGCTTCAGAAAAAGGATTAACCTTGTTTGATGATGTCAAAAAGGGAGAGAAATTAAACACAAAGAAATCCATCAAAAGCAAACACTACAAATTATGAGAAATTAATACATTGACAATTTTAAGTACAAATGCTAAATATACTGCAAATAAGTACTTTTAAATTACTCATACTCTGATTTGCTGTAAACCATTGAATATGCTTGATAGGCTTTCAAATTCCAAACCCACTCTGATATATTGAATACATTGCTCTAATACTTTGACAATTTTTTTACTACTCCGATACATTACTCAATTTACTCTGATACATTGAAAAACTGTTTTTATTACTCTGATACTTTGCTAAATTTTTTCTGATACTTTGTAAAATTGTTTTCCCTACACTGATACATTGCAGAATTTTCATTTCTCTTGCTCTGATACATCTTAAACTTAATGATCTAATACTCTTCCAAATCAACTATTAAATATGCTTTGGCAACATGACTAGTTTGAGAATTGAGAAAATTTTTTTTTCTTGCTCTGATAATAAATCAAATTTTCTGCTCTAACACCAAAACAATATCCAATGAGCATATCTTCCAATCTTTAAGCAAATGGACAAACATTTATGCATACAACCATTTGTATCACATGCCAAAAGAATCATACTCTTTTCAAGCATATGCACCTAAAATACAATCTGTTGAAATTCATGATTCAGAAAAATGCTTTTGTTCAAATTTTTGTCATCATCAAAAAGGGGAGATTGTTGCTCCTAGATTGATTTTGATGACTACAAAACAGTTTGAAGGGATACAAATATTTTTTATTTGAAAAAGACCTTATGCTCTACAGGGGCAAAATCATAATTTCATCAAAACTCTGATTTGATAGCATCATCGTGTAGAACAAATGATATGTAATCTATTGGTGAAAGTTTCATGGTTTTTGGACTTATATTTTTGGAGTTATGAAGGTTTGAAGTTCATGAGTCGACTCATGAGTCAACTCATGAAACTATGAGCTGATTGGCACGCAAAGATTAGCCATGGCACGCTGGTTTTCTGGCTTGGCACGACCTGTGAGTCGACTCATGAGTCGACCCACAAGGCATGAGTCGACTCATGAGTCGACTTCTGCTGTTTTGGGCCAAAAAATCCAGAAACCAAATCTCTGGACTTTGCAACAGAGGTCGACTCATGAGTCGACCCCTGAGGCATGAGTCGACTCATGAGTCGACTCATATGACGGGATTTGCCTGTAACGGCTAGTTTTTGGCCAGATTTGGTTGCTTTTTAATGCTGCTTTTTGTGCTCTAACGGCTCTTTTTCTGCCTAGTTTGTTTTCCTTTGTCTCTTAAGGCTATAAAAGGTTTCAAAAGGTGGAAAACAAAAAGAGAGATCCAAATATCCAAGAGGCATTCAAGTGATTTGAAAAGAGAAAATCAAGAGCATTCAAGAGGGCATTCAAGTGCATTCAAGAGAAGGTTTTCAAGCCAACTACTCAACATCATTCAAGAGCTCATTTAAAGCCTTCAAGAAGCCATCAATCAAGCTCACCAACTCCTCAAGCATTTACTTCATCTCTCATCACTTTGAGGAAATCCAAGAGGGGCTTCTTCATTTGAGTAAAGCGTATTTATTGTTATATTCGCTCACTTAAGGAGCTATTCTTGTACTTATTTGTGCTCTAAACTGATTTTATCTTGTGAGTAATTATTTTTGTTTTGGAGGGTTTCCAAAACAAGGAAAGGTTGATCCGAACCTGAAATCGGAGTGTATTGGGTCGGCTTGTACCCGGGAAACAAGTGGACTAGCTTGGGATAGCTAGTGTCGGAGTTTCCGACGGTTGTATTCGGGTTGAATACAAAGTATAGTGGATTGGAATTCCCAAGTAGGAGCTTGGGGAGTGGATGTAGGTGCAAGGTTGGCACCGAACCACTATAAATCATTGTGTTTGTGGCATGCTTTATTGTTTCTCTTTAATTCTCCATTATATCCTTGCATTCTTGTTTTAAGTAATTAATCTCAAACTAAAGTCTCTCTCCTCATTCATCAAGCTTTTGATATATAATTTTTACAAGTAATTAGTTAAGCCTAAAATTTTTAAAACCCAATTCACCCCCCTCTTGGGTTGCATAGCTGGGCAACAAGTGGTATCAGAGCCCGGTGCTCTAGCCCTTCTTTGATCTAACAATCAAAGAGCCAAAGATCTATGGCAACCCACGTCGGCACTTCTCTAGCCGAGGGGCAATCTACCAACCGACCTCCACTTTTCAATGGGTCTAATTACACCTATTGGAAAGCTCGGATGAAGATTTTCATACAAGCACTAGACTATGATATGTGGAGTATCATAGTGAACGGTCCACACACACCCACCAAGATAATAGATGGTGAGGAGTCAACCAAACCCGAAAGAGAATGGGATGAGGTTGATAAGAAATTGGCACAGTTAAATGCTAAAGCTATGAATGTTCTTTATTGTTCACTTGATGCAAATGAATTTAATCGCATTTCTACCTGTGCATCTGCTAAAGAAATATGGGATAGGTTAGAAGTAACCCATGAGGGAACAAATCAAGTAAAGGAGTCTAAAATAAACATGCTTGTACATAAATATGAGTTATTTAAAATGGAGCATGATGAGTCCATAACTGCTATGTTTACTCGCTTTACTGACATAATTAATGGTTTGAAGAGTCTTGGCAAATCTTATACTAACAGTGAGCTTGTAAGGAAGATTCTCAGGTCATTGCCAAGAACTGGGAAGCCAAGGTGACTGCTATCCAAGAAGCAAAGGACTTGAACACTCTACCTCTAGAAGAGCTTCTTGGATCCTTGATGACTCACGAGCTTAGCATGAAGCAACATCAAGAGGATGAAGTCAAAAAGAAGAGAACCATTGCCCTCAAATCCACAGCCTCTCCTGATGAAGAAACTGACGACACAGAAGATGAAGAACAGGATGAAGAAATGGCACTCATCACCCGAAGATTCAAGAAGTTCCTAAGAAAGAGGAAACAGGGGATGAGAAAGAGACCTTTCACAAAAGGGGAACAAAGCAAAGAGAAAGAAAAAGATCAACCCCTTATATGCTATGAGTGCAAGAAGCCGGGGCATTTCAAATCCGAATGTCCACAATTGAAGAAAGGTCCCAAAAAGTTCAAAAAGAAGGCAATGATGGCCACATGGAGTGCGAGCGACGACTCAAGCTCCGATGAGGAGACCTCAACAGAACAAGCCAACCTGTGCCTTATGGCACACGATAATGAGGTAATTTCTGAAACCCCTAGTGAATTTACTTTTGAAGAATTGCATGAAGCCTTCAATGATTTAATTGATGAATTGAAGAAACTAGGAATGAAAAACAAAGAACTAAAATTGAAAAATCAGTCTTTAGTAAAACAAGCAGAAAATCTTTCAATTGAAAAATCTACTTTGCTTCAAGAGAACCAAAGCCTAAAGAATGATATTAATAAGCTGAAACCTATAGTAGATAAATTCACCTTAAGTTCAAACAAACTAAATATGATTCTTGAAAATCAAAAGGCCGTATATGATAAGGCCGGACTTGGCTATAACCCCTTAAAGAAACAAAAATTTCTGAAAAATATTTATGTAAATTATTCAAGTAACAAGCCTACCAATACTACTTGTTTTAAATGTGGTAGAATAGGACATAAATCTTACACTTGTGCAAACATAACTGTAAAGAAAATATGGGTTCCAAAAGGAACCATCTTGACTAACCAAAAAGGACCCAAGAAAGCTTGGGTACCTAAAACAAAAACTTGATATTTGTTTGCAGGTGTGTCTAGCATCCCATGGAGAAAACAGGAAATGGTATCTGGACAGTGGATGCTCGAGACACATGACTGGTGATGAATCAAATTCATCACGCTTGATGCTAAGGATGGAGGGATGGTCACCTTTGGAGATAATGGCAAAGGAAAGATCATCGGGATAGGTAACATTGGTATCACTCCCTCCAAATATATTGAAAATATTTTGTTAGTTAAAGGTTTAAAGCATAACTTACTTAGCATTAGTCAATTTTGTGATAAAGGGTATAAAGTAGTTTTTGAATCATCTGTTTGTATTGTGACTAGTCCTATTAATGATGGCATCAAATTTATAGGACATAGACATGGCAATGTTTATATGGTAGATCTAAATGATTTAGCCAAATTAGACATGCAATGCCTAGTATCCTTAAATGCTAAAGTTAATGAGACTAGTTGGCTTTGGCATCGTAGACTTGCTCACATTAGCATGCATTCTCTTTCAAAATTAATTAAGAAAGAATTAGTTCATGGCTTGCCTAAACTGAATTTTGAAAAAGATAGGATTTGTGATGCATGTCAACTAGGTAAGCAAACTAGAGTTTCATTTAAATCCAAAAATATTGTTTCAACTTCTAGACCATTAGAGCTTTTGCATATGGATTTATTTGGACCAACTAGAACCACAAGTCTAGGAGGAAAACGATATGGTTTTGTAATAATAGATGATTATTCACGTTTTACTTGGGTTTTCTTTTTGGCACACAAAGATGAAACTTTTCATATTTTCACTAAATTTCATCGAAAAGTCACTAATGAAAAAGGATTTTCAATTCAAAATATTAGAAGTGACCATGGAACTGAATTTGAAAATCAAGACTTTGAAAAATTTTGTGATGAGAATGGAATCGGCCATAACTTCTCTGCTCCTAGAACACCCCAACAAAATGGGGTAGTTGAAAGGAAAAACAGAACCTTAGAAGAAATGGCCCGTACCATGCTTTGTGAAAGCAACCTTCCAAGATATTTTTGGGCGGAAGCTATTAACACAGCATGTTACATTTTAAATCGTGCTTTGATCAGACAATTTTTAAAGAAAACCCCCTATGAACTTTGGAAAGGAAGAAAACCAAATATTGCATATTTTCATGTTTTTGGCTGCCGATGTTTTGTATTAAATAATAGCAAGGAAAGACTTGGTAAATTTGATGCAAAATCAGATGAAGCAATCTTTCTGGGTTACTCCTCTACTAGTAAAGCTTTTAGAGTTTTTAATAAAAGAACTTTAGTAGTTGAGGAGTCCATTCATGTTGTCTTTGATGAATCTAACGATCTTCCTTCAAGGAAGAATGAGGGTGTTGATGATGCAGATCCATTAATAGAAGGTATGAAGGAGATCACTCTGAAAGATTCAGCCACTCCAGAGGACAAGGAACAAGAAGACAAACAAGATGAGATAGGTGAGGAAATTCAAGAACAACCTCAAGGTACAAATGACCTACCCAAGGAATGGAGGTATGTTCACAACCACCCTAAGGAGTTAATTATTGGTGATCCTATGCATGGTGTAAAAACTCGCTCTTCACTTAGAGATGTGTTTAATCATTGTGCTTTTGTATCTCATTTTGAACCTAAAACTATTGAAGAAGCTGAAAAAGATCATAATTGGATTAATGCAATGCAAGAGGAACTTAATCAATTTGAAAGAAATAATGTTTGGACTTTGGTTTCAAGACCTAAAAACTGTTCAATAATTGGCACAAAATGGGTCTTTAGAAACAAATTAGATGAGCATGGTAATGTAATTAGAAATAAAGCAAGATTGGTTGCTAAAGGATATAATCAAGAAGAAGGGATTGATTTTGATGAAACCTTTGCACCAGTAGCTAGATTAGAAGCCATTAGACTTCTACTTGCATATGCTTGCTTTATGAAATTCAAATTGTTTCAAATGGATGTTAAAAGTGCATTTTTAAATGGATTTATTGCTGAAGAAGTTTATGTAGAACAACCCCCTGGATTTGAAAATCATGCCTTTCCTAATCATGTTTTTAAATTAAATAAGGCTTTATATGGATTAAAACAAGCACCTAGAGCATGGTATGATAGACTAAGCAAATTTTTACTAAATAATGGTTTTTCAAGAGGTAATGTAGATACAACCCTCTTTATCAAAAGAAATCAAAATGATATGTTAGTTATACAAATTATGTTGATGACATAATTTTTGGGTCTACTAATGAATCCCTTTGTCAAGACTTTGCTAAGCTTATGCAGGGGGAGTTCGAGATGAGCATGATGGGAGAACTCACTTCTTCCTCGGACTCCAGATCAAACAATCAAAAGAGGGAATCTCCATCACCCAAAGCAAGTACACCAAGGAACTACTCAAAAGATTTGGAATGGAGAACTCCAAACCCATTGGCACACCAATGAGTCCCTCATGTAAGCTTGACAAGGACGATGAAGGTAAATGTGTAGACTTAAAATACTATAGAGGTATGATTGGATCATTATTATATTTAACTGCAAGTAGGCCTGATATCATGTTTAGTGTTTGTTTATGTGCTAGATATCAATCTAATCCTAAAGAATCTCATTTGAATGCTGTTAAAAGAATCCTTAGATACTTAAATGGTACTCAAACTTTAGGGTTATGGTACTCTAAGGACTCACAAATAGATTTATTAGGATATTCTGATGCTGACTTTGCTGGATGTAAACTAGATAGAAAAAGCACAAGTGGAACTTGTCAATTTCTTGGAGTTAACCTAATCTCATGGTTTAGCAAGAAACAAAATTCGGTAGCACTGTCTACGGCTGAGGCCGAATACATTGCAGCCGGAAGTTGTTGTGCTCAAATCTTGTGGATTAAGCAACAACTCGAAGACTTTGGAATTAAACTTAATGAAACACCAATAAGATGTGACAACACAAGTGCCATAAATCTATCTAAAAATCCTATTCAACACTCAAGATCCAAACATATTGAAATAAGACATCACTTCATAAGAGAACATGTTCAAAACAAAAATATAATTCTTGAATATGTTTGCACCGAAAATCAATTAGCTGAATCTTTACAAAGGCCCTTAGTGAGGATAGATTCTGTGAAATTAGGAGAAATCTAGGAATTCTTGATCCATTTGCCTGAATTAATTTTCAAATTCCAATGATTTATGATCAAAATTTCCTAAGATCTCAATTTCCAACACCTTTCTTGGTCCCAAAAGCTCAAGTTTTTCATTCTAAAAACTCATCTTAGAGCTAAACTCCTTCTCCCCAAATTTCAAATTTTTTTGGAATTTATTCATATTTTTCCTGATTTTCTGAACTTCATGAGTCGACCCCCATGAGTCGACTCAATGGCAAACTTGTAATTCTCAGCAACTTCCAACGGGCTGAAGGGTTTATATTTTGAATTACTGTTCGTGAGCCGACCCTCACGCTCATCTTCCTCCTTCCGAAATCCATTCTCCCTTCTCCCATTTGCTCCATTTCCAAGGCTTGAGCTAGTGGAACTCCTCCCGCCTCCTCTCCACCGCAAATCGCCACTCGGGGAAAGGTTCTTTTGTGACCTCTTCCCTTGTTCTTCACGGTTGGAGCGTGCCCTAGCACTCCACCGTCCCTCTCAAATCCACTCATTCTCTCCTCCAAAACCTCAAATCACTCTCTTGTGATCCTTCCTCCACTCTCTCACTTGCTCCTCAAGTCTCCTCGCCTGGTATTGAAGAGGTTATGGCACCAAAAATGAAACTTCCCCAAAGGAGAAAGTCTGTCCGGGAACTTGAAGAAAGTGTCAGAAGGAAAAGACAAGCGGCACAGTCCTCCTCTGCTCCCGTTCCAGCTTCAGTTCAAGGTCCTTCACAGTCTTCTCAAACCCCCAGTAAGAACCCTCTCTCAGATAGAAAAGTAGAAACCGGGAAAAACATTGACTTCCGGTTCTTTGAAAGTGAGGGATTTTCTTTAGCAAGTAAGATCAAAAATCAGGGATGGAGCTTTTATTGTTCACTCAAAGAAGTCACCTTTGTTGACCTTGTTAGGGAGTTTTATCAGAATCTTATTTATGGAAATGGGTCAGTAACTTCAACTGTGAAAGGGATTGATATCTGTCTGGATCCTGTCATTTTAGGGGAGATTTTACACTTACCTAGTGAAGGTTATGCATACATGGAACTCCCCGTGAAAGAAGAAGGTATAAGTGTTATACTTGGAGGAACCTACCAAGGGAATTTGAATAAACTAGAGGCCAAGATTTTACCTATAGAAATGAGAATCTTACATCAAATGGTCACAAAACTTTTCTTCCCTAGGAGTGGTAGGCACGATCTTCTGTCAGGCAGGGACATATGCATTATGTTTCACATTATCACAGAAACCCCCCTAAACCTCCCAGCACTTATGATAGAGGCCATGAGAGAGACTCTGAACAGATCTAAGGCACATTTGCCTTATAGTATGGCCCTGACTAGAGTTTTCAGGAGGTTTGGAGTTAGTTGTGAGGGGGAGGCTCCCACCAAACTGTCTCATGTTGATACCTTCAACCTTCACACCTTGCATCGAATGGGGTTCACAAAAAGTGGTGGTGGTTGGATCAGGGGAGCTGAGGAAAGAACAGAAGAAAGAGCAGAAGAGAGAGCAGAAGAAAGAGCTGAGGATACAGCAGGAGTCAGAGCTGAAGAAGAAGAAGGTCCATCATCTCCTGTTCATGACTTCAGGGCAGCTTCACCAGATATTCAGTTCTTTCCGGATCCAGAGGCTGGCCCTTCTGAGTTTACCAGGATACCCACACCTGTGCATCAGCCAGAGAGCAGAGCACCTCCGCCAGAGTTCACACTGTCCGATTATCAGATTGAGCGGATTGCACAGCGTATGGTCTCTTTGATGTCGAGTCAGATGAGCAGTACTTCATTTGTACCAGGGGCTACTTCTACTGATCAGACTTTGACTCCCCACATCTCCACAGTATATCAGATGATGGCAGATCAGTCCATGAGGATTCAGCAGCTTGAGGACACTGTACTGAGACTGACTAGCAGAGTTCTCGAGTTACAGGGGCAGGTCTTCGATTTGGCACACCCTCAGCCTCAGGAGTCTACGATTGAGGTCACTGATCTCACTGCAGAGGCCGGCAGACTCAGAGGAGCTCTTGAGGGCGGTTATGAGTTACTGAGGAAGGAGATCAGAGGATCAAGTGAGCAAGCTACTACTCAGTTCACTGAACTTCTCCAGGCTGTTTCCAGGGCACTGACTGTACTTGACTCCATCAGACTTACCCTTTCAGTTCAGTCCTTAGCTTCTCAGCGTTCTCAGCCACCCAGTTCCTCCCGTTCGCCTGCTCGTGCCAGTTCTTCCTCTCGTGCCAGAGGCAGACGGGGTCGAGGACGCATCTCAGATCCAGATCCATCTGCTCCTTATCACATTTCTGATGATTCTGATCATTGATCATTTCTAGATCCTAGGTCTTAGTGTTTAGTCCTCTCTAGGATCTGTATTTTTGGGGCCATGTATTGACATGAGCTAGTTGACTTTGTATGATACTTTTTATGTTACAATCTATGTACTGAAACAATTATGGCTTTACCTTTGGAATGATGATTATCTTACTTTGGTTATATATTCTCTTTTGTGAAATATTGTCTTCTCTTTATGGTATTATCATTTTATGATTGCTGTTAATAGTTGCTTCATTAAGGAGGAGCAAACCCTACAAGAGGAGAAATTAAAGAATGCTTCAGAAAAAGGACTTAACCTTGTTTGATGATGTCAAAAAGGGGGAGAAATTAAACACAAAGAAATCCATCAAAAGCAAACACTACAAATTATGAGAAATTAATACATTGATAATTTTAAGTACAAATGCTAAATATACTGCAAATAAGTACCTTTTAAAATTACTCATACTCTGATTTGCTGTAAACCATTGAATATGCTTTGATAGGCTTTCAAATTCTAAACCCACTCTGATATATTGAATACATTGCTCTAATACTTTGACAATTTTTTTTTTACTACTCCGATACATTACTCAATTTTACTCTGATACATTGAAAAACTGTTTTTATTACTCTGATACTTTGCAAAATTTTTCTCTGATACTTTGTAAAATTATTTTCCCTACACTGATACATTGCAGGATTTTCATTTCTCTTGCTCTGATACATCTTAAACTTAAATGATCTAATACTCTTTCCAAATCAACTATTAAATATGCTTTGGCACACATGACTAGTTTTGAGAATTGAGAAAATTTTTTTTTGCTCTGATAATAAAATCAAATTTTCTGCTCTAACACCAAAATAATTATCCAATGAGCATATCTTCCAATCTTTAAGCAAATGGACAAACTATTTATGCATATAACCATTTGTATCACATGCCAAAAGAATCATACTCTTTTCAAGCATATGCACCTAAAATACAATCTGTTGAAATTCATGATTCAGAAAAATACTTTTGTTCAAATGTTTTGTCATCATCAAAAAGGGGGAGATTGTTGCTCCTAGATTGATTTTGATGACTACAAAATAGTTTGAAGGGATACAAATATTTTTTATTTGAAAAAGACCTTATGCTCTACAGGGGCAAAATCGTAATTTCATCAAAACTCTGATTTGATAGCATCATCGTGTAGAACAAATGATATGTAATCTATTGATGAAAGTTTCATGGTTTTTGGACCTATATTTTTGGAGTTATGAAGGTTTGAAGTTCATGAGTCGACTCATGAGTCAACTCATGAAACTATGAGCTGATTGGCACGCAAAGATTAGCCATGGTACGCTGGTTTTCTGGCTTGGCACGACCTGTGAGTCGACTCATGAGTCGACCCACAAGGCATGAGTCGACTCATGAGTCGACTTCTGCTGTTTTGGGCCAAGAAAATCCAGAAACCAAATCTCTGGACTTTGCAACAGAGGTCGACTCATGAGTCGACCCCTGAGGCATGAGTCGACTCATGAGTCGACTCATATGACGGGATTTGCCTGTAACAGCTAGTTTTTGGCCAGATTTGGTTGCTTTTTAATGCTGCTTTTTGTGCTCTAACGGCTCTTTTTCTGCCTAGTTTGTTTTCCTTTGTCTCTTAAGGCTATAAAAGGTTTCAAAAGGTGGAAAACAAAGAAGAGAGATCCAAATATCCAAGAGGCATTCAAGTGATTTGAAAAGAGAAAATCAAGAGCATTCAAGAGGGCATTCAAGTGCATTCAAGAGAGGGTTTCTCAAGCCAACTTCTCAATCTCATTCAAGAGCTCATTTAAAGCCTTCAAGAAGCCTTCAATCAAAGCTCACCAACTCCTCAAGCATTTACTTCATCTCTCATTCACTTTGAGAAAATCCAAGAGGGGCTTCTTCATTTGAGTAAAGCGTATTTATTATTATATTCGCTCACTTAAGGAGCTATTCTTGTACTTATTTATGCTCTAAACTGATTTTATCTTGTGAGTAATTATTTTTGTTTTGGAGGGTTTCCAAAACAAGGAAAGGTTGATCCGAACCTGAAATCGGAGTGTATTGGGTCGGCTTGTACCCGGGAAACAAGTGGACTAGCTTGGGATAGCTAGTGTTAGAGTTTCCGACGGTTGTATTCGGGTTGAATACAAAGTATAGTGGATTGGAATTCCCAAGTAGGAGCTTGGGGAGTGGATGTAGGTGCAAGGTTGGCACCGAACCACTATAAATCATTGTGTTTGTGGCATGCTTTATTTTTTCTCTTTAATTCTCCATTATATCCTTGCATTCTTGTTTTAAGTAATTAATCTCAAACTAAAGTCTCTCTCCTCATTCATCAAGCTTTTGATATATAATTTTTACAAGTAATTAGTTAAGCCTAAAATTTTTAAAACCCAATTCACCCCCCCTCTTGGGTTGCATAGCTGGGCAACAGAACCACATTAACAGGTTGTGATAGTAAGTAAATTCTATTATTTATTTGTCCAACAAACATTGTAACACCATTCAAAATGATATTACAAACGTTTCTTTTTATTAAAAATTCATAACCGTACATGGCCAAAAGGCCTACAAAAATAATATTTAATAAAAAGCTTGGACAATAGTGACATTCACTCAGAATTACATTACGAGAATTGATTACAAGGTTCATGATTCTTAAGAACTGAAACTTTGCTTCCATCTCCAACGTTCAGGAACCTCTCACCATCATCAAATCTCCTATTGACCTGTAGACCCTGCATTGAATTGCAAATATGATAAGGGCTTTCGGTATGCAATACCCAGGCAGTAGTATCACAAATGAAAAAGTTGCAAGGTATTATCATATAATTACCTTGCTTCTTCTTCGATCTGTTCGGGTCCAGGGAGGCAATGTATAGAGGATAGTTCCTCTTCCAGTGCCCCTGCTTCTTGCAAAAGAAGCACTCCGCCTGGCTCTGGTCGGGCTTGCGCTTCTTGGTCTGACCCTGTGCAGACGTCCCAGCATGTGGCTGCACCTTCTTATTCTTCTTCTTCTTGTTCTTCTTCCCTTTCTTAAAGGGTCGACGACCAGAAGAAGATCCTCCCACAACATTCACCGATTCCTTATGGAGTTGGTGGTCCTTCTCAAAGTTCTGCAGCAACCCCAACAAGCCATGGTAATTCACTGCAGGCTTTGTCATTCGAAAATGAGTAAGAAAGGGGAGGAAGGACTTGGGCAATAAATTAAGGATCGCATCCTTACCGAGCTGCTCGTGCAGGGGAAAGCCCAATTTACTTAGGCACTCAATCATTTCAATCATGTACAGTACATGATCGGTGACTGAGGCCCCATCCCTCATCCGAGCATTGAAAATGGCACAACTAGTTTTGTGCCTTTCAACGTCGTCAGGCATGCCAAAGGAGTCGTTCAACATTTGAAGCATCTCCTGCGGCTAGGCGTTCTCGAACCTATGGCTAAACTCATCATTCATTGCCGCAGCATTATGCACCGAATGGTGGTGCGGTCGTTGAGCCACTTCTGGTAAGTGTCTCGGACCGTCCCTCTCACGTTGGAGGCTAGCTCCTTGGGTGCAGGATCCGTTACTATATAAAAGATCGGCTCATGCTCAAGGATGATTTTTAATTTTTGATACCAGCTATCGAAATTCGATCCCATGAGCTTGTCATTATCTAATAATGACCAGAGTGACAGGGTAGTGGCTATAGCTGCATAAAGAAAAATCAGACCTCTATTAGTATATAAATTATTAATACTAAAGACTTGGACTTTAGTCTAAAGTTTCTCCCAATATTTTAAGGAACTGATAGCCTCAACCTCCAATTCGAGGAATTACTTTAATTCTTTAGTGGGTACTAGAATCCACACAGACTACACACGAGCCCAACTTTGGTTGGTCAACCCATGTGCATCTATGGGTAGGTTCATAACCAGTTGTTTCTCTAAACAACTTCTAGTAATTAATTTTGCCCCAGAACCTAATCAGTAGGCTTTGGCCTCCACTGAAAAGATCTGGTTAGGTCCAACCATTAACATGACTTGATTTGGTGAATCAGATCAATAAATGATCAGGCCCAACTTTGGCTGGCCAACCTGACCACCATCAGAAAGACTCAACCAAATTATCATACTATGAATGATAATTCCATTAGTCAATAAGCACCAGGCCTTTGGGCCTCCAATGATTATTAAACTAATGGACTCATTATCACTCACTTAATGGGAGGCAATGACTTAGTTATCACTATAACTTAATTATTTTAGGGACCTAATAATTTTTGAGAATTTCTTAAGGGATAGAAGAGAAGAAATTAACCAGCCAATTTTAATCCTCCCACTGACTTCACCAAGTCAGATTAAAAAGGATTTAATTAAAGCCAACATTAGGAGCACCTAAATCAGTCACACTGATTTACCTAATGACATGGGTGAGTCCTAATCACCAAGTGATCTAATCAAAACCTAACTCACCAGGTTGGCCAGGTAAGTGAGTTCAGTGGTGGGGATATGCCATTAACTCGTTAGAGATCAAATCAATATGAGTAGCTCCCACTTAAGAACCACTGGTCAAACTGCCGAACTTACCTTAGACACCAACCGGTTCATTAGTTTTAATTTGATCAACTTAGTAAATAGGATTCCACCACATAGCCATGAATTAAGTCCATCTTGGTCTAGTTAAAGACATGGACCCATTCAACTACAACTATTGGAGTTGAGTCTAGAGTGTCCTTGACCTAATCTAATTCAACTTTTGATTAGATTTGACCAATTACTCTAATTTAGTCCATTTCTTTAAGCTTTCCTTAGGTCTAACCCAATTATAGACCTAATCCATCTAACCCATTGACCCACAAGTTTATGCAATTATCTTAGGTCTTAATTCACAATTCTAGACCAACTTGACAACACTTAATTCTTTTAATTAAGTATTTGGGCTGATGGATCAGGGTTTGGTATTTCGAAAATAATTTTTAAATTTAAAAGGTTTTATTTTTTGTTCACCAAATATGTTGACTCATTTCACAAATAGATCAGCACATTTCATAAATAGCAATCCTATTGCTAATTACATAATAGAAAATAACTCAATCAAAATAAATCATGAATATTTCTTTAGATCTAATCTAACACATTCATGATAAATTTTATCATTGAATCTTTATAATTAAGTTCTTTTGCTGCTTCATCTGTATGGGATATAATTACAGCGGCACTCCTACTGCCATAGGAGACCCCATCGAATGGGAGGAGAGGGCCTTTAAACCCTACTTTTCTCCTATGACCAGACGACCATGGCAACCAACCCAATTAGATTACTTGCTACTTGGATCAAGTATATCTAAATATACCAATTTCAAAATTTAAATTTTAAATTTTAAATTTTAAATTTTAAATTTTAAATTTTGAATTTTAAATTTCAAACAAATTTCAAATTTCAAATTTTAAATTTTTAAATTTCAAATTTTTGAATTTTAAATTTTGAATTTTGAATTTAAAATTTCAACCAAATTTTAAATTTTAAATTTTGAATTTCAAATTTTTAAATTTTGAATTTTGAATTTCAAATTTTAAAATTTAAATTTCAAATTTTGAGTTTCAAATTTTTGAATTTTGAATTTCAAACAACTTTCAAAATTCAAATTTTAAATTTTGAATTTTAAATTTCAAATTTAAACTTTTAGATTACAACTAAATCTACATATATAAATTCATATATCATATCTTAGAACCCGCTCTGATACCATTTGTTGCAAAATTTGAGTGAGGGATATTTATACCCATATCCCATCAGAGCAAATCTTGACAGCAGAGATAGCTCCAGAGTTAGTCATGTTCAGTGCAGATGTACCCTTATATCTCACCTGTATGCCATACCAGTGTCTCCACACTCCTTGGTTAAAAGGACAACCAACCTATATGGCACACAACGATCTATGCTCGATAAACATTGTTGTCCTTGGTAACAACGTATCATTTGGTCACGAACAGGTTTAAGGACTAAATGACAAATCCTCCTTTGTCGAGTCTAAATAGTCCTAAGGACTTCACCACAACACAGAAGTTCATTAGAAGATGAAATAATTTGTGATAAAAAATATCAAAATAACTTTTATTTATTTATAATTTATATACTAATACAAAAAGGAGCACAACCATCAACAGATTGACGATTGGCTTTGGGACACTATTCCCAACATGAGCTTGTCATTATCTAATAATGACCGGAGCGACAGGGTAGTGGCCATAGCTGCATAAAGGAAAACCAAATCTTTATTAGTATATAAATTATTAATACTAAAGACTTGGACTTTAGTCTAAAGTTTCTCTCAGTATTTTTACGAACTGGTAGCCTCAACCTCCAATTCGAGAAATTACTTTAATTCCTTAGTGGGTACTAGAATCCACACAGACTACACACAAGCCCAACTTTGGTTGGTCAATCCATATGCATCTATGGGTAGGTTCGTAACCAGTTGTTTCTCTAAACAACTTCTAGTAATTAATTTTGCCCCAGAACCTAATTAGTAGGCTTTGGCCTCCACTGAAAAGATCTGGTTAGGTCCAACCATTAACATGACTTGATTTGGTGAATCAGACCAATAAATGATCAGGCCCGACTTTGGCCGGCCAACCTGACCACCATCAGAAAGACTCAACCAAATGATCATATTATGAACGATAATTCCATTAGTCAATAAGCACCAGGCCTTTGGGCCTCCAGTAATTATTAAACTAATGGACTCATTATCACTCACTTAATGGGAGGCTACGACTTAGTTATCACTGTAACTTAATCATTTTTAGGAACCTAATAATTTTTGAAGATTTTATTAAAGGATAGAAGAGAAGAAATTAACCAACCAATTTTAATCCTCCCACTGACTTCACCAAGTCAGATTAAAAAGGATTTAATTAAAGCCAGCATTAGGAGCACCTAAATCAGTCACACTGATTTACCTAATGACATGGGTGAGCCCTAATCACCAAGTGATCTAATCAAAACCTAATTCACCAGGTTGGCCAGGTAAGTGAGATCAGTGGTGAGGATATGCCATTAACTCGTCAGAGATCAAATCAATGCGAGTAGCTCCCACTTAAAAATCACTGGTCAGACTGCCAAACTTACCTTAGACACCAACTGGTTCATTAGTTTTAATTTGATCAACTTAGTAAATAGGGTTCCATTGCGTAGCCATGAATTAAGTCCATCTTGGTCTAGTTAAAGACATGGACCCATTCAACTACAACTATTGAAGTTGAATCTAGAGTGTTCTTGACCTAATCTAATTCAACTTTGGATTAGATTTGATCAATTACTCTAATTTAGTCCATTTCTTTAAGCTAACCATAGGTCTAACCCAATTATGGACCTAATCCATCTAACCCATTGACCCACAAGTTTATGCAATTATCTTCGGTCTTAATTCACAATTCTAGACCAACTAGACAATAATTAATTCTTTTAATTAAGTATTTAGACTAATGGGTCAGGATTTAGCATTTCGAAAATAATTTTCAAATTTGAAAGGTTTTATTTTTTGTTCACCAAATGTGTTGATTTATTTCACAAACGGATCAACACATTTCATAAACATCAATCTTATTGCTAATTACATAATAGAAAATAACTCAATCAAAATAAATCATGAATATTCCTTTAGATCTAATCTAAAATATTCATGATAAATTTTACAATTGAACCTTTACAATTAAGTCCTTTCGCTGCTTCGTCTGCATGGGATATAATCGCATCGGCACCTCTACCACCATAGAAGAATCCCATCGAATGAGAGGAGAGGGCCTTTAAACCCTACTTTTCTCCTATGATCGGATGACCATGGCAACCAATCCAATTAGACTACTTGCTACTTGGATCAAGTATATCTAAATATACCAATTTCAAAATTTAAATTTTAAATTTTAAATTTTAAATTTTAAATTTTAAATAAATTTCAAATTTCAAATTTTTGAATTTCAAATTTTAAATTTTAAATTTTGAATTTTAAATTTAAAATTTTAAATAAATTTCAAATTTCAAATTTTAAATTTTAAATTTTTGAATTTTAAATTTTGAATTTTAAATTTCAAATTTTAAATTTTAAATTTTAAATTTTAAATTTTAAATTTAAATTTCAAATTTAAACTTTTAGATTACTACTTAATCTATGCATACAAATGTATATCATATTTTAAAACCTGCTTTGATACCATTTGTAGTGATTTCAGTGTAGGGGTAAAACGATAATTTTAAAACCTTTTTAAAATTATAATTTTATAGTGGAAATTATTAATTAATCTAATTAATTAACATGTATTAATCCTACATAAAGATCTAAATATGATATATATAGCATGTATTTAAATTTAAAATTTAAACTTCTACAATAAATATTTTACTGTTATGTGTTCAGAACATATTATCTTCGTGCAAGTAGTCGATTGCCACAATCTAATCACCATCGAAAAGGTCTGATCATCGCAATGCAGCCACACAGTATGTCTGGCCTTTGCGGATCGTTCACACAAAGCTTTCGGTCTGATCGGCTCCTCACGAATGCTAGTTCATCGCAGAATCCTTTTGATGGCTGATGCTAATCGAACTCCTTCAATCGGCGTCTGTCAATTCTTTGGATGCTCTGGATCATTAGTAGAGATAGTAGAGAGGTTGATGAAGCTCTCCCTGATGTTTGGTGGGCTCACGACACTCGTAGCTCACCTTCTCACTTCCCGAACCCTAGGCAGAAACCCTAGGGAACTCACAGAAAATCCTGTGCCCACTTTCTTTCTTTTCTTTTCTTTTCTCTCGAAATTTTTTGAACTTCCAATCTCATGCACAAGGCCTTCTCATGCAGCCTTCTCTCTCTAATAAAATTGTGCGCATGCCCCACCTTCTCTTTCCTTTTAAAATAGTGCAAGATCATGTCTTCACCGTGTGAGAGGATAAAGCTAGGTGGTTGCTCACTTGAATTCAAATCGAATTTGAATTCAAATGCCAACCAACTTATCCTTATCCACTCAAGGTGTGAGAAGGGAGGGGTGTGGGCTTCTTTGTGCATGGAGAGTTTATACGAGAAACTTTTTCTCGTGTGGAGGAAGTGGCGCACAAGTGGATAAGGTGGCACATGGGATTAGTTATCCATTCAAATTCAAACTTCATTTGAATTTGAATGGCCAACCAACCATCTTTATCCACTCAGATTGTGCACACAGGAGGGGTGTGGGAAGGTTTCTGTGTGGGAGAAAATTTATGAGAACTTATTTCTCGTGAATTCAAATAGGCACAGGTGAGTTAAGGTGGCGCAGGGAGATAAGTCAAGGTGGTTTCAAACCTAATTGAACCAACCTTATCAAAATAGGTTAGGCACAATTAGACTAAGTTAAACCTAACACAATTAGGCTTAATTAGGTTCAATAAAATTTTAATCAAATCAAAAATTGACTAAGTCCAACTTCTGATCAGATCAGGGACCAAACCACCTCGACGATTAGGTCAACTCTTAACCTAATCGGGTCAAACCCAACTGAATCCAATTCAATTGGACTTGATCCAAAAATAATTACTCAATCAAATTGAGTTAATTAATGATCAAATCATTAATTAAACCTCTCATAAATACTGAGTCCAAATTTGATGGGCAATTGGGCATCAAAATCCATTGATATAAAATCCTGATCGAAGAGTCCCAAACCAGTGGGACTCTTGACCCCGATACCCAAAATATGTGAAACTCATGATCAGAGAATCCTGATTCTCAATCACAGAGTCTCTGAGTATTAGGACTCTTGGTCGAAGAGTCTCAGTCCAGTGGGACTCTTCACCAGCCATCAGATCAGATAGAAACCTCTAATGTGTGTGACCTCGTAGGTTCGAACCTAAGCCGGTAGCACAGGAACCAATTTCTGTATTAATCAAAGTGACCATCTAGCAATGGTACCTGACATTCGGATAGGTCGAATAGTCACAATCATAATATTCAGAATCTACGCGAATATGGTTACTGTATAATTCATCCCTTTTGACCCCTGTGTATAGGACGACTCAGGGTTAAACTGTCAACCCTGATCAGATCATCCGAATCATGCTCAACTCAAATAGTCCTGTGACTCCTCACTAGGACTACCCTGGTCAAGATTTTGCTAAATTGAAATACAACTGTACACAGCTCCTGGACTGGAGTGGTCAATCCCATCTTGACACACGCACCAACAAGTCAAGTACTTAACTACACCCAGCAGCCTTCCGTCACTGAATTAGAAATTTAGGTAGTCCAGTGCCTTAGTGTAGTGAGTTGCTTGCAAGTCACTATGGCAGTCTCAGATCGGAGGGACAGTTATACCCATATCCCATCGGAGCAAATCTTGACAACAGAAAAAGCTCCGGAGTCGGTCACGTTCAGTGCAAATGTACCCTTATATCTCACCTGTATGCAATACCAGTGTCTCCACACTCCTTGGTTAAGAGGACAACCAACCCATATAGCACACAACGACCTATGCTTGATAAATGTTGTTGTCCTTAGTAACAACGTATCATTTGGTCACGAACAGGTTTAAGGACTAAATGACAAATCCTCCTTTGTCGAGTCTAAATAGTCCTAAGGACTTCACCACAACACAAGAGTTCATTAGAAGATGATACAATTTGTAATGAAAAATATCAAAATAACTTTTATTAATTAATAATTCATATACTAATACAAAAAAGCACAACCATCAACAGGCTGACGATTGGCTTTGGGATACTATTCCCAATAGGTGGTCCTTCTTAAAAGTCTGCATTAATCCTAACAAACTATGATAGTTCACTGCAAGCTTCATCATTTTATAATGACTGAGGAAGGATAGGTAGGATTTTGGTAGCGAATTGAGGATAGCATCTTTGTCTAACTGTTCATACAACAGAAAGTCAAGTTTGCTAAGATGTTCAATTTGCTCAATCATGTACAATACATGATCGATGACTAAAGTCTCCTCTCGCATATGGGCAATGAACACTGCACAGGAGATTTTGTGTCTATCCATATCTTCAAAGGTGCTGAAGAACTCATTCAACATTTGAATGATCTCCTCTGGCTACTCATCCTCGAACTTACGGCTAAGTTCATCATTCATAGCTGCTCTCATCACATAATGCACAGCATTCGATTATTAAGCCACTTCATGTAAGTATCTCTCACGGCACGAGAGATGTTGACAATAGGTTCTTCAGGTGCCTCATCTGTAAGAACATATTGAATCCTCTCATGCTCCAGGATAATCTTCAACTTTCGATACCAGCTATCAAAGTTGGATCCGGTGAGCTTGTCGCTATCCAACAGCGAATGGAGGGATAATATTTTGGCCATATCTGAAAGAAAAAATATAAGCCTATTGGTACATGAATTACTTTCTAATCTCAAAGACATAAACTTTAATCTAAAGGTCCTTCCATTATTTTAATGAATTGGTAGCCTCTATCTCCAACTCAAAGAATTACATTAATTTCTTAGCGGGTATTAGAATCCACAGAGACTACATTCGGGCCCGAGTGTGGCTCGGCCAATCCTAGTGCATCCATGAATAGGTTCATAACTAATTGTTTCTCTAAATAACTTCTAGCAATTAGGTTTTGCCCTAGGCTTCCCTTCAGCAGGCATGTGGTGCCTCCATTGAAAATTCTGGTAAGGTCCAACCATTAATATGACAACACCAAGTACATCCAACAAATGGATGTGCAGGCCTGAGTGTGGCTTGACCAATCTAAGTATTGATCTGAAGGTACAACAAGATGATCATATGCTGGATGATAACTTTAATACGTAATAGACATCAGACGTGTGGTACCTCCAATGCCTATTTGGAATATTGGACTCATTATCACATACATTAATGGGAGACTATGACTAAGTTATTCTATAACTGTATCATTTTATGGACCTAATAATTTAAAAGATTTGATTTTATTAATCTGAGAATAAAAAAAAAAATTGACCTGCAAGCTGTAAATCTTTCCACTGACTTCACCAAGTCATGTAGGGGATTAGACATAAGCTAGTCTAAAGATATCTAAATCATCACACTGATTAACTTTGATGGCATGGGTCTGTATAAATCGACTAGTGATCTAATCAAAATATAATCTATCATATCGGCCAGATAAGTGAGATCAGTGGGAGGAATATACCCTTAACTCATCGTAAACATATCTAGGTGAGTAGCTTTCAATTAAAAATCATTTGATCGAATCTGCCAGACTTACCTTAGACACCAACTGGTTAATTAGTTTTGATTTGATCCACTAGAAGATTCGGGCTCAACCATGGAGCCATGATCATGGTCTATTTATTAAAGTCAAAAATATGAACTTGTCAAAATTCAACTATTGAGGTTGATTTAGAGAAATTCTTATCTAATCTAATTCATCACTTGATTAAATTTAACTAATTTCTCTACTTGGTCCATATGTATTTCTAATCCTAGGTCTAACCCATTAGAATGACCTAATTCAAGCTAACCCTTTGCCCATCATTTTATGTGGTGTCTTAATGATCTTCAATTCTCAAATCTAGATCATTCAAACTTAATTCAAAATTAAGTATATGAAACGTATGTTTCAGTCTGTAGAACTATTCCATCAGAATTTCAGGTGAAGCATACCATATATTTTAATTCATAAAAATAAATTTTTATAATATGTTTAACAATTAAACATGCATAGGTATGATCTAAACTTCATACATACATCTCATGCATCATGACAACTTTTAGATCAATATCAGTTACATCTTATGTAATATGCTATTCAGATTTAAAATAATTTTATATTTAAATTTTATCCAATTGTAATGAATCATAAATTACTTTTGATCTAATTTAAATATATTTATGATCAAAGTAATTTATAAGAATCGGTTCGCTTTTCTTCTTCATAAAATCAGATCACAATGACACCCCTACACATCATAAGAGAACCCATCGAATAGACAAAAGAAAAATTAATCTCTTCAATTTTTTATGATCGAACAGTTCGATGATCTCATCAATTTGAGTACTAGACTACTAAGATCTAAAATCTAATTTCATATATAATCACATTAACATGCAATTATTGATAAAATAATATCTAATCTAATTAGTTTTGATGCATCATATATATCATATCAGATCTAAAACACATCTTATACTAGTTATAAAATATCAATTTCAAATTTAATATCATATAAAAAATTAATTAGATGCAAACATGAATGCGTAAGGATTAAATTTCTAGTTAAATCTGTTTTAGTGTAGTACTAAATTTTATTAATATTCAGATCTAAATATCTATCAAAACGGATCTAATTCAGATCTGAAATAAGTTTCACTTCTTAAAAAAATAATATTATTAAAATTTTATTAAAATAAATATAAAATAAATTTTAAATCTCATTGTTATTCCAACAAAAATTTAGTAATAGCAAAATTCTATTATAACAATCTTATAACAATCTTAATCAACCATTGATTAGGATCATCTAATCCAATCAAAATTAGATCAAAAATTTTATTTAAATAGATTTAAATTAGATTTACTATCTAACATAAAATTTTAATAATATACAATATATAAATAATTCAAAAAAATTTAGTTACACATGCATGTAACAAAACCTACTCTGATACCAATTGAAGGTAAGAAAAACTGTTTCTCTTCGAATAATCAGGATTGCATCTAAAAATTTTCTACAAATTTATATGAATAAAAATCAAATTTTTACCTGAATAGTAGCAGAACTAAAGATCAAATCTCTATAAATCTGAAATAAATTTTTGCAGAGGCCTGAAAGTGCAGACCCTCTACTTTGCATGTACGCCAGACAATGCAGGAAAGCAGGATGAACTTCGATCAAATCACCTTCGCAACCCAACCAAATGAGGGAGGAGAGGTGCTGGTGTGATGCCTCACACTAGCAAGGGGAACACCCAAAGGAGGACCCATGCCAAGGGAAGAGAGGTGGCAAGGAGGTGACGCCAAGGAGAAGGAAAGGGGATGCCCCTTCTCATGCCTCTCTCTCTCTCTTTCTCTCTTCTCTCAATCTGATTTGTTTGCTATTTGATTACTATGCATCCATAGGTAGAGACTTTTCTATTTATAGATGATTCTCATGACTGAATAAGTATAGGACTCCTAATTCAAACGTGCTTTGAATCAATCCAATACTCATGAAAGAAGAACTCCCATATGAGATAGAATTGGAACCATATAAGGTGCCTACAATACATCCATTCCCACACCCATATGAGACACCCACAACCAGCACCATACCAGGTGCTGGTCAGTCTAAGGGAGGAGAGAATCCCAATGCAAATAGGACTCCTAATATCTTATCCAAAAAGAATCCAATTCGAATCCAAATCAAAGCTGGTTCGAAATATTTTTGAAAGACCGTCAATCTCAAACTCTTTAGAACTTTTGTATCCAGTTTAACTTAAAATTTTAAACTCAATTAAGCCTAATTAATTTAGATCTAATTTAAAATTAATTAGTACTTAAATCTAATCTCTCATAGGCTTTATGGATCATAGATCAGAAACTATTCATCTCCGAGATTGAACCTAAACCTCATGTGTAGTGCTAACTAGACATAAGTCAACTCTTCAATCCTGTTTGATCCATAACTTAATTTTTTTATCAAATTAGCTTATATGTTCAATCAAATTCAATACTTTCAAATTGAACAGACAAACTAGGCCAATACTTTCCTACGAAGTCTAACTTGTGTGCGTGACTCATAGGTTCAAACACTAAGCCGATAATACAGGAATCAATTCCTGTACTAATTGAGATACCATCTAATAATGGTTTTCAATATTTAGATAGGTTGAATTATCATCAAAGAATAATTTAGAACCCATGTACATGGTTACCACATAATTTATCTCCTGACCCTGAATGCTTTAGGATGGTCTCAAGTTAATTGTCAATTGAGATCGCCTCATCCATATTGTATTTTAATCTTTCAAATCCATCTCATGGATTTTTTTGACCAAGACTTTACTAAATTGAAATACAGTGATACATTAGCTCCATTAATCTGAAGAGGTCAATCTCATCTTGATCCATACGTAGACTTCACAAATATTTGTTTGTACCCAGTAGCCTTTCATCACTGTATTAAAAATCCAGATAGTCTGACATCAAAGCACAGTGAGTTGTTTGCAAGTCACTATAGTGATCTCAGGTTTAAGGGACACTTATATGCATATGCTTTGTGAGCAGCTCTTGACAGCAAAATACTCAGTAGGTGAGTCACTTATTCAGTGATGATGTACTCCTACATCTCACTTGTATGCTTTTAGAAATATATTTTAATCTATTGAATAGGATATTTAATTGTACCTCCCAATGGATCATAATGTGATTGAGATCCATCATACCATATTCTAGAAAAATAGTTTACCTAAGATGGTGATAGTGGGAGGAAATTGAGCTCGAAGAGAAAGTCTCTAAAAAGCAATAAATTGGAGATATGGTTGTATCTATTCATTTTGAGCCAGTTAGTATAGGACCTCTACCACCTCATAGATCTAGTAAAGGTCTCCCATCCTCATGAAAGATACTTGGGTATGCTTTCAAAGGATGTAGAGAAAGTATTCCTTGTGGGAGATAGGGATCAATTAGTTGATCATAAGACCTATTATGAGATGATGTATGATATCGATTTCGAGAAATGGATGAAAGCAATAAAGTTAAAGGTTGACTTGATGCATTCCAGCCAAGTCTGATCTTAATGGATCCACTAGAGGGTATTGTACCCATTAGGTGTTAATGGATCTATAAAATGAAATTAGATGCAGACGGATGTGAAAACTATTCCTTAATAGATATCTTGAAAAGATATCTACATAGAGCAGCCTGATGGATTTAACTTCTAATGATAGAGATCACAAGATTTGCAAGCTGTATGGATCCATTTTTGGATTAATACAAGCATATCAAAATTGGATTGATGCAATCAAATAGTTTGATTTCATCAAAAATAAGGAGGAACCTTGAGCTTTCAGAAGGGTTAGTGAGAGGATAAGATTCTCCTAATTGAGAAAGTTGTTTCCATACTGACTTTGATCAAGAGATGGTTGTCTAAAAATTCTCTAGAAAGACCAAAGGAAAACATCTTGGATTAAAGGTCTATGGAGATAGATCTGATAAGATGCTACGCTTTTCACAAGTAAAATGCATAAAGGAGGTGCTGAAGGTGTTCAGTATGGAAACTCCATAAGAAATTTCTATCCCTTAGTTAAGGTATGTATCTCTTCAAGATGATGTGTCTATACACATCTGAAGAGATTTAGCTCATGAGCTTGATCCTTTATAAAGTCTCATGAATGCCATACAATATACTTGATTTGATCTTGATGTGAGTATCACGAGTAGAGATTAGTCAAATCCAGGTGTATAACACTAGATAGCTGTGAAGAATATCTTTGAGTACTGGAGAAGTACTAAAGATTTGTTCTTGATTTTTGAAGGAGAATTTTGAGTTGTAGGGTTTATGGTTATACACGTTCGAAACTTGAGTTTGGCACTTGTTGCTCCATGAATTGATTTTGATGATTACAAAATATTTGAGGGGGTTACTAATGATTTTGACTTGAAAAAAGATTTATTGTATTTTAAGAGTAAAATCATAATTTTATCAAGTTCTGATTTGAAAGCCTCAAGAGCAAGAATAGAAAATTTGTAATCTATTGGAGGTAATTTCATATTTTTTGGATGTACATTTTGAAAAAAAATCAAGTTTAAAGAAAAGGATCAACCCTACGAGTCGACCCCTGTCAAAAGGAGCTGAATGGCATGTTATTTTTGGCTGGCACACCCAAAGGAGACGACCCTAGGAGTCGACCTCTGTTGTCTGTGCAAACCAAAGATACAGAACAGTCACTTTCTATTCTGCACCACAAAGGTCGACCCTATGAGTCGACCCCTGCACAGAGGTCGACCCTATGAGTCGACCTCTGTGATGAAAAATCTCCGTAACGATTAGTTTTTTAGCTCATTTTGACAGTGTTTAATGCTCATTTAATGCACTTCAACGGCTCTAATCCTATCTAGATTTCTCTCCATCTCTATTGAAGATATAAAGGGACTTAAAGGAGGGAAAAAATAAAGATTTTCAAGCATTCATTTCAGCCCTAAGCAAAAAATTCTCTTCAAGCAAAAGAAGCTTTCATTTCAAGTTCACCAACCTCTTAAGAGCTCATTCAAGTCTTCAACAACCTTGAGGAGAATCAGAAAAGCTTCTTCTTTATTGTGTAAAGTATATTTAAGATTTTATTTGCTTATTAAAGGAGCTAAACTTATATTTTTTTATCATTAACTCTTATACTCTATTTTTGTCTTGATTTTTAATTTTGGAAGGGTTCCAAAACTTGGATAGATTGATCTGAATCTTAAATCAAATTGTATTGGGTTGGCTTGTTTCTGAGAAATAAGTATTCTAGCTTGAGATAGCTAAAATCGAAGGTACCGATGTTGTATTCTTGTTGAATACGTTTTAGTGGATTTAAATTCTCAAGTAGGAGCTTGGGGAGTGGATGTAGGTGCAAGGTTGGTACCGAACCACTATAAACCTTGATTATTTGTGGTGTGCTTACTTGCTCTCTATTTAAATTTTTTTATTTTCTTGCATTCTTGCATCTCATTTCTACACTTTGCTTAAATCACTTACTACATATAACTTGCTTATTATTACTTAATCCTTGTGGCTCTAAATTAACTTTAAAATTTTAAAAATCCAATTCACCCCCCCCCCCCTCTTGGGTTGCATAGCTGAGAAATAAGTAGTATCAAAGCTCGATGCTCTAGTTCTACTTTGATTTAACCATCAAAGAGCTAAAGATCTATGGCAACTCAAGTTGGTGCTTTACTAGCCAAGGGGCAGTCCATAAACCGACCTTCACTTTTCAATGGATCAAATTATACCTATTGAAAAGCTCGGATAAAAATTTTTATCCAAGCACTTGACTATGATATGTGGAGTATCATAGTTAATGGACCACACATACTCACTAAGATAATTGATGGTGTAGAATCAACCAAATTCGAAAGAGAATGGGATGAAGTTGACAAGAAAATGGCTCAACTCAATGCTAAAGCCATGAATATTTTATATTGTGCTTTAAATGCTAATAAGTTTAATCATATTTCAACATGCATGTTGGCTAAAAAAATATGGGATAGGTTAGAAGTAACACATGCAGGCACTAATCAAGTTAAGGAATCAAAACTTAACATGCTTGTACACAAATATGAACTTTTTAAAATGGAGCATGATGAATCAATAACTAAAATATACTCATTTTATGGATATTATTAATGATCTAAAAAGTCTTGGTAAGTCTTATTCTAACAGCGATCTTGTGAGAAAGATTCTTAGGTCTTTACCAAGGACTTGAGAGACCAAAGTGACCGCAATCCAAGAAGCTAAAGATCTAAATATTTTATCCTTAGAGGAGCTTCTAGGATCGTTAATGACACACGAGCTAAGCATGAAATAACATTAAGAAGAAGATGTCAAGAAGAAGAGGATAATCACCCTCAAATCCATTGCTCAACTCGATGAGAAATCCGATGAAACAGAAAATGAAGAGCAAGATGAAGAAATAGCCCTCATCACTAGAAAGTTTAAAAAATTTTTGAAGAAAAAAAAATAAGGGATGAGGAAGAGACCACCTACAAAAGAAGAGCATAGCAAGGAGAAGGATAAGGAGCAGCCCCTTATTTGTTATTAATGTAAGAAGCCAGAGCACTTTAGGTCTAAATGTCCATAACTTAAGAAGGGCCCCAAGAAGTACAAGAAAAAGGCTATGGTGGCTACATGGAGTGATAGTGATGAGTCAAGCTCCGAAGAAGAAGATTCACATGAACAAACCAACTTATGCCTTATGACATATAAAAATGAGATAAATGCTGAAACTCCTAATGACTTTACTTTTGAAAAACTTCAAGAAGCATTTTATGATCTAGTTGATGATCTAAAGAAGTTAGGGGTAAAGAATAAAGAATTAAAATCAAAGAATCAATCTTTACTAAAAGAAAATGAAATTATTTCAAATGAAAAATTGATCTTGACACAAGAAAATCTAAACTTGAAAAATAAAATTGCTAAGTTAAAATCTATAGTAGAAAAGCTCACTCAAAGTTCAAATAAACTTCAAATGATACTTGATAATCAAAAGGCCATTTATGATAAAGTCGGTCTTGGCTACAACCCTTTAAAGAAATAAAAATTTTTGAAAAATATCTTTGTGAACTCATCAACCAACAAGTTTTTAAATATTACTTACTTTAAATATGGTAAAGTAGGATACAAATTCTATACATGTTTCTCTAACAAATCTAAAAATTCAAATGTGAAGAAAATATGGGTTCCAAAAAGAATCATTGTGACTAACCAAAAAAGACCCAAGAAAACTTGGGTACCTAAAGTCAAAACTTGATTTTTATATGTAGGTGTGTCTTGCATCCCAAAGAACAAATCGAAAATGGTATCTTAATAGCAGGTACTCAAGACACACGATCGATGATGAATCTCAATTCATCACACTTAATACAAAAGATGGAGGGATGGTCACCTTTGAAGACAATAATAAAGAAAAGATCATCGGTATAGGTAATATTGGTATCACTCCCTCCAAATATATTAAAAATATTTTATTAGTCGATGGTTTGAAACATAATCTATTAAGCATTAGTCAATTCTGTGACAAAAAATATAAAATTATTTTTGAATCTTTATTATGCATAGTAACTAGTCCCAATGATGAAGGCATTAAATTTGTTGGGCATAGACATGGTAATGTTTATATGGTAGATTTGAATGATCTTTCCAAGATAAACATGCAATGCCTAATAGCCTTGAATGCCAAAATTAATGAAACTAGTTGGCTTTGGCACCGTAGGCTTGCACATATTAGTATGCATTCACTTTCAAAACTTATTAAAAAAGAATTAGTTACCGATTTACCTAAATTAAATTGTAAAAAGAATAAAATTTATGATGCATGCCAACTAGGTAAACATGCCAACTAGGTAAACAAACAAAAATCTCATTCCAATCTAAAAATATTATTTCAACTTCTAGGCCATTAGAATTATTGCACATGGATTTATTTGGACCCACTAGAACTTCTAGCTTAGGTAAAAAATAATATGACTTTATAATTATTGATGATTTCTCTTGTTTTACATGAATTTTTTTTTGACACATAAGGATGAAATTTTTCATGTGTTCTCAAAGTTTTATCAAAAAGTTACTAATGAAAAAGATTTTTCAATTTAAAATATTCGAAGTGATCATGGAATCAAATTTGAAAATCAAGATTTTGAAAAGTTTTATGATAAAAAAGGCATTGATCATAATTTTTCAACACCTAGGACATCCCAACAAAATAAGATAGTAGAAAGAAAAAATAGAACCCTTGAAGAAATGGTCCGTACCATGCTATGTGAAAGCAACCTCTCAAGATACTTTTGGATGGAAGCAATTAACACGGCATGTTACATTTTAAACCGTGCTTTAATTAGATCAATTCTAAAGAAAATATCCTATGAGCTTTGGAAAAGAAGAAAATCAAACATTGTATTTTTTTCATATTTTTGGTTGCTGATGTTTTGTTTTGAACAATGGTAAAGAGAGATTAGAAAATTTTGATGCAAAATCTGATGAAGCTATTTTTCTTAGTTACTCCTCTTCTAGCAAAGCTTTTAGAGTTTTCAACAAAAGAACTTTAGTAGTAAAGGAGTCAATACATGTTGTTTTGATGAGACTAATGATCTTCCTTCAAGAAAGAGTGAAGGTATTGATGATGCAGATTTTCTTATAGAAGGGATGAAGGAGCTCATCCTAAAAGACTCAACAATTCAAAATGAAGAAGAACATGAAAACAAATAAGAGGATGAAGGTGAAGAACAACAAGAACAACCTCAAGGTACAAATGATCTACCCAAAGAATGGAGGTATGATCTCAATCACCCCAAAGAATTAATCATTGGTGATTCTATACATGGAGTAAGAACTCGTTCTTCATTTAGAGATGCATACAATCATTTTGCATTTGTTTCTCATTTTGAACCTAAAACCATAGATGAAGCTGAAAAAGATTATAATTGGATAAATGCAATGCAAGAAGAACTTAATCAATTCGAAAGAAATAATATATGGACTTTAGTATCAAGACCTAAAAATTATCCAGTAATTGACACAAAATGGGTATATAGGAATAAATTAGATGAACATAGAAATGTAATTAGGAATAAAGCAAGATTGATTGCAAAGGATTATAATCAAGAAGAAAAAATTGATTTTGATGAGACCTTTGCACCTGTTGCTAGATTAGAAGCAATTAGGCTTTTACTTGCATATGCATGTGTTGGTGCAAAAATCCACCTGTGTTGGAGAAGCTGGAGTCGAGGGAGTCGCGATCGCCGTCGGGACCTGCAAAAGAAGTCTAAATCGGAGTTGGGGTTGCTCCGGCAAGACCCTCCGACGCTCAAGTCAGTTCTTTGTCTCAACAAGAATGGAGTGCTCGAACAAAAATTTTAACAGAGTTTTTGGGATAGAAATTAGAGCTTAGAGAATAACGTATCTGGGGTCCCCCTTTTATAGGCGGAGGGGGCAACAGACTGATAGCGATGTTTGTAACCGTCTGGCAGTGGGCTGCTCGGGGTCAGGAGGAGTTTGTTATGAAGAGTAGTGGAGTGGAATCATGGCCATCATCGGGACATGCCATGTGGAGTCTGTTGTGGGGAGTGGAGCGGCGTCCGTTGTCGCGACTTGCCAGAGGGTGGGAGAACAGCGCGGTATCCGTCGCAGGAAGTGGAGCAGAATCGTGACCATTATTGTGGTCTGCCAGGGAGTGATGGAGCCACGCAGAATCCATCACAGGAAGTGGAGCAGAGTTGTGGCCGTTACTGTGGCCTGCCAGGGAGTGATGGAGCCGTGCGGAATCCATTACAGGAAGTGGAGCAGAGTCGTGGCCGTTACTGCGGCCTGCCAGGAGGTCCAGGCTTGTCGGTCGAAGTTCAGTTGGGGTGTTTGGTGGAGAGAGGTGGCTAGCTACCCATCTGAGAGGAGCTCAGATGCTGCAAATCCTGTTGGGTGCCTTGGGCGTTAAGGTGGCAGGCGAGGACCACTTGCCGTAGGAGCTCGGTCAGAGGCTTCCCGCAGGCGTAGCTCGGTTTCACGCAGACTTTGGCAGAGGGCCGACCGGCGGTGGACGTCGGATGGTGCTGGAGAGGTTCGTCCGCTGGAGGGGTCCAGCTACTGGATTCCGTGAGCATGGCATTTGCTCACTTATAGAAGTTCGGTCGGAGTCCGGTCTCCGTAGAAGCCCGGATGGGGATCATTTATCGAGGAGTCTCAGCCAAGGCCTGTCTGCAATAGAAATCCGAAAGGAATTCATCCATAATGGAAGCTCGGGTGAAGGCTTACAATGGGAATCCGACACGGACCGCTCGTGGTAGAAATTTGAAGTAGATCGTTTGCAGCGAAAACTCGGAGTGGGTCACTTGCAGTAGGAGCTCAGAGTCTGGCTCCCGTAGGAGTCCGGACGAAGTCTTCCTGCAGTCGAAGTCGGGGATGAAGTCCGGCTCCCGTAGGAGTCCGGACGAAGTCTACCTGCAATTGAAGTCGGGGGCAAAGCCCGGTTCCCGTAGGAGTCTGGGCGAAGTCTTCCTGCAGCCAGAGTTGGGGATGAAGTCCGGCTCCCGTAGGAGTCCGGATGAAGTCTTCCTGCAGCCGGAGTCGGGGATGAAGTCCAGCTCCCGTAGGAGTCTGGACGAAGTCTACCTGCAATTGAAGTCGGGGATGAAGTCCGGCTCCTGTAGGAGTCCGGACGAAGTCTACTTGCAATTGAAGTCGGGAGCGAAGTCCGGCTCCCGTAGGAGTCCGGGCGAAGTCTACCTGCAATTGCAGTCGCGGGCGAAGTCCGACTCCCGTAGGAGTCCGGGCGAAGTCTACCTGCAATTGAAGTTGGGGGCGAAGTCCGACTCCCGTAGGAGTCCGGACGAAGTCTTCCTACAGCCGGAGTTGGGGATGAAGTCCGGCTCCCGTAGGAGTCCGGACGAAGTCTTCCTGCAGCTGGAGTCGAGGATGAAGTCCGGCTCCCGTAGGAGTCTGAACGAAGTCTACCTGCAATTGAAGTCAGGGACGAAGTCTGGCTCCCGTAGGAGTCCGGATGAAGTCTACCTGCAATTGAAGTCAGGGGCGAAGTCTGGCTCCCATAAGAGTCTGGGCGAAGTCTACCTGCAACTAAAATCGGGGGCGAAGTCTGGCTCCCGTAGGAGTCCGGGCGAAGTCTACCTGCAATTGAAGTCGGGGGCGAAGTCTGGCTCCCGTAGGAGTCTGGATGAAGTCTACCTGCAGCCAGAGTCGGGGATGAAGTCCGGCTCCTGTAGGAGTCTGGACGAAGTCTTCCTGCAGCCAGAGTCAGGGACGAAGTCCGGCTCCCGTAGGAGTCTGGACGAAGTCTACCTGCAATTGAAGTCAGGGACGAAGTCCGGCTCCCGTAGGAGTCCGGACGAAGTCTACCTGCAATTGAAGTCGGGGGTGAAGTCTGGCTCCCGTAGGAGTCCGAGCGAAGTCTTCCTACAGCCGGAGTCGGGGGCGAAGAGGAGTCCAGATGAAGCCTTCCTGCAGTCGAAGTCGGGGATGAAGTCCGGCTCCAGTAGGAGTCTGGACGAAGTCTACCTGCAATTGAAGTCGGGGATGAAGTCCGGCTCCCATAGAAGTCCGGACGAAGTCTACCTGCAATTGAAGTCGGGGGCGAAGTCTGGCTCCCGTAGGAGTCCAGGCGAAGTCTACCTGCAATTGAAGTCGGGGGTGAGGTCCGGCTCCCGTAGGAGTCCGGACGAAGTCTTCCTGCAGCCGGAGTTGGGGACGAAGTCCGGCTCCCGTAGGAGTCCGGATGAAGTCTTCCTGCAACCGGAGTCGGGGACGAAGTCTGACTCCCATAGGAGTCCGGATGAAGTCTTCCTTCAGCCGGAGTCGGGGATGAAGTCCGGCTCCCATAGGAGTCCGGACGAAGTCAATTTGCAATTGAAGTCGGGAACGAAGTCCAGCTCCCGTAGGAGTCCGAACGAAGTCTAGAAGGTGGTCGATCATCATGAAAACTTGGGTGGAGTCCGTCCGTCGTGAAGAATCCAATCGACGCTGGTGGGGGCTTATCCGTCGGCAAAACTTGGGAGTGTTGCGGAGGCTCGGCCACCAGAGAGGTTCGGAGAGATGTCGTCGAAGGTCGGAAGTCGGTAGAATCCCCGGAGGGTCACTTCTATCATGAACTTCGGCTGGGGGGTATTTTATACCCAACACCAGTCCCCCTACTTTCGAGTTCGAGTTTCGAGTGAAGGAAGTACAGAAAAATTTTCACAACCGAAGTTATCCCCTTGAATCCTGTGCACGATCGCCCTCAGATATTCTGGCATTTAATGCGCGCGTGCTGGAGTCTTTTCAAATCGGGGCGATCCGAAGGGACCTTTCGAAATTTCGACTGGTGTGTTGGCCCAGGTACAGTGCAGTAATGGCTCTGTCAGCTGTCAGCCGCTTTTAGCCATCTGCGATGGCGAATGGGACACGTGGCGAGCATGGGTCGGTTTGGAGAGATCCGCGATCATTATAGCACCGGATCCTAGGGTCTATTTAAACCCACCTTTCTGCCTTCAGGAGTCTCATTCTGCTTGAGAGTTTAGTCACTCCATCGGTGCCCTTTTTGACTCTAAGCACTCTTCGCACCAGTCTTCGCCATCTCCACCGGCTCCCCGCCGCCTTCAGTCTTTCGAGCCCCTTCGAGGGGTTCTCCCATCGGGGCTTTTTCTCCGGAGGCCAACCTTGAGAGGATGCCATGGATCAAGAGGAGTAGGAGGGGGAAAACAGCGGCATGCGAATTCTCCGACTGTCGAACTGTCACTGAGGGTTCCCACCGCCTCAAAGGGGGCTCGAGAGAGAATTCTTTCAACAACAGGGATTTAATAACAGAAACAACCGGTGAGCGCATTCCGCCCGAGAATTTTGGAGTAGTTGAATGGGGTGACACCGGTCAAAGGGGGCAGAGTTGTCATCACAAGCTGTGGCAGGATTCTTGACGTCGTCGGGGCCGAGGGATCAGAAGCGGTCGACGCTGACAGTGGGGCAGTAGAACTTGTTGCGGGGATGGTGGAAGTAGCACATGCCGACCTTGCCGAAGTACCTAGGATGGTGGTTGTCATGGAGCACACAGTGGTGGTGCATGCCTCCGACGCCATCGCGGCCTCTGGGGTACTTTCGGTTCTTCCCGATGCAGGTCGTCGTCGCTGCTGCCGTCGCCGCCGCTGCCCCTTGAATTCTATCCCCCCTTTTCCCCCTAGGGCTGGGGTTTCGACGATGGAGCAGAACGAGGCGGGGGGCGAGAGCCGAGGGATTTATCACACGCACTGGAAAATGCTGTCGAGAAGGACGGAACCGGAAGAAGTTGAAAGCTTGAAGTGGTCCCCAATGTGTTCCTTCCAAGTCTTGAAGTAATGTTTTTTTTTTTGGCCCTCAGGATCTTGTAATGTACATCTTGTTAATCGAAAATGAGAAGGAGATTTTGTTACCTTGTCTGTACTTTGTGCCAAATCATCGCCTGCCGAGCTTCTATCATTCGCTATTGTTATTGTTGTATTCCCCTCCTCTTTTTCTTTTCTTCTTCAGTCTTAAGGGCTCTGTAATGCATATTTAGTAAATAACATGCGAAGGAGATTTTTCGCTACCTCTTTTACTCACGTGTTGAATTATCGTTCGCCGATCTTCCTTCGGCTTTTGCCTCGCTCGATATCGATGCCATTCGAAGGTACCCGATCGCTGTCACATTGACCCGTCTCTCTGTTTGTGGCCGCTGATTTGTCCGGAACCGCTCGAGTTTGATGCCTCCTTTCAGAGTTCGAGCTCGGTGGTCTAAGCTTCTTGTCGCCCTGAGGAAGCCGTCTTATCCTTGGCCCATGTTGAGAGCTCTTTTGGAGACTGGAGATTTTGATGAGAACCCCCACCCTCGCCGAGACGAGGTTCCCTATATTTTTAATGTAAATTATTTTTCAGTCGTCGCTGATGTAGTTCGTCGCTTTCCTTTTTAACCCCTCTCCCTTTCTTTTTTTTTTCTTTTTTTTTTTTCGAGTGAGGGTTTTCCCCCTGCTCTTAGTCCCCCTGCTCTTGATGGGGTCGCGGGAGCGCGAAGGGGTTGCTGGGAAGATTCCCTTTTTTCCATCCGATCTTGAATGACCAGACCTTAATTGGTGTTGGGACGAGGTTCTTCCCCTATTTCTGACGTAATAGGTTTCAGCTCTGGTTAGGACGAGGTCCTCCTCTTATCTCTAATGTGGCTGTGGGGGCACATATGGGCATTGTAGGGCCTTTCCCCCCATCCGATTTAAGTGTAACCGGGCCTTCGACTTTGCTCATGTTAGGACGAGGTTCTCCTCCTATTCCTAACATGGCTGTGGGGGCACATATGGGCGTTGCAGGGCCTTTCCCCCCATCCAGTCTAAATGTAACCGGGCCTTTGACTTTGCTCATGTTAGGACGAGGTTCTCCTCCTGTTCCTAACATGGCTGTGGGGGCATATATGGGCATTGCAGGGCCTCTCCCCCCATCCGATCTAAATGTAACCGGGCCTTCGACTTTGCTCATGTTAGGACGAGGTTCTCCTCCTGTTTCTAACATGGCTGTGGGGGCACATATGGGCATTGTAGGGCCTCTCCCCCTATCTGGTCTAAATGTAACCGAGCCTTCGACCTTGCTCATGTTAGGGCGAGGTTCTCCTCCTGTCCCTAACATGGCTGTGGGGGTGCATATGGGCGCTGTACGGCCTCTCTCCCCATCCGATCTACAAATAATCGGGCCTTCGACCTTGCCCACATTGGGATTTATTTTTGTTGTCCGATGGGGTCGTCCCCTGTCGTTACAAGTCTATGCCAAAAAGGAAAAAATGTGCAAGTCTGAAAAAAATCTTGATTTAAAGCAGGATCGTTCGCAATACATTTACAAGTTTTCAAACCCTAGGGCTGTGGAAGGTCTGCTTCCCGTCAAGGTCCTCCAGAGATGGAGTTGATGATCCCAATTGGAGGCCGATCTCCGGGCTGCTCTTCCCTCCTTGGTGGCTCAGGCTGCGGCAGGGCCCTTGGTCGATCTTCTCTACCCTCAGACCGGTGCCAAATGAACCTATCGAGTCGACCTCATCGGATGAGCTCCTCGATCTCGTCTCGAAGCTGGATGCATTCCTCTGTGTCGTGGCTGTGGTCACGATGGTAGAGGCAGAACTTGTTAGGATTGCATTTCTCGGGATGCGTGCGCATCCTCTCTAGCCTTGGGAGCTGCTCTCTGACCTCCATCAGCACCTGGGTTTTCGATGCGTTGAGGGGGGCATAGCTACGAAATCTTCCTGGGGGAGAGCCCCGCCGAGCCCGACGCTCCGGGCTTCCCTGCCTGCATGCTCGGGGAGGAGTCTGGATGCGCTTGTGCCCGGGAGGAGTTCGAGAACGTGGCCGAGCTTCTCTCGGCCCTTTTTCAACTGCGGGCTTACTCGAGTCTCCCGCCTGCTGCTCTCTCGCGGTCTCCTCATCCTTCATTTTGAAGGCTTCTTCCGCTCGGGCGTACCCTTCTGCCCGAGCCAACAGGTCAGCAAAATTCCTGGGGTACTTCTTTTCCAGGGAGAATTAAAGGTCGTTCTTCTGAAGGCCATCTTTCAGGGCGGCCATCACTACCGATTGGTCCAAGTTCCAGATCTCCAACGCGGCGACATTGAAATGGTTGATGTAGGCCCGAATGGACTCCTCCTTCCTCTGCTTGATGTTGATGAGGGACTCCGAACCCTTTCGGGGATGCCGGCTGCTAACAAAATGAGCCACAAACTGGTGGCTCATCTGATCAAAGGAAAAGATGGTACCCGGCTTCAGCGTCGAGTACCAATTTCTCACCGCTCCCTTCAAGGTGGATGGGAAGGCTCGGCATAGGATGGCGTAGGGCGTGCCATGAAGCAGCATCATTGTCTGAAAGGCCTCCAGGTGGTCAACTGGGTCCGAAGTCCCGTCGTAGCTTTCAAATTGAGGGAGTTTGAAGTTCGGCGGGATCGGTTCCTGCATGATCATTTGAGAAAAGGGAGGGTAAGTGCAAATGTCCTCACCACAAGTGGGGGGAGCATGGCGGAGTTCTTTGATCTGCCGGTTCATCTCCTGGAGCCTCCAGTCCAGAAAATCCTCTCGGCTACGGGTCTCAAGGGTCTTCTGGCAGAATGGAGGTAGAGATATTTCAGGGGTGGAATCGTGATCTGACTGAGGGCTCTCCACCCTCGGATTCATCTTTTCAGGAAAGACGGGGTGGCTGGCCCAAGTGGCCTGTCCTACCGTTGGATTTTGGAGTTCTGGTGATGCTCTCTCTAGTCGCACTGATGCCTGTGGCTGCTGCTGCTGTTGTATGGCCTGCACAGCTTCAGTGATGCCTCTGACCTGCTGCACCAGTAGGTCGAATTGCTCCGCGCCAACCACCATTGCTGGAGGAGGGGGAGGAGGTTGGGAAACTAGAGGTGAGGTCGAAGCCTGAGATCTGGCCACGGAGGCCGTGGATCGCCGCATGGATGCTTTGCAGGGAGGCATCGGGTGAAGACCTAGCGGGGGAAGGAGGAGTGGACGTCGGAAAAGATGACCGGAGGTGGTCCCGTTGAGCACTCCTTTAAGAACAAGGGTACTGCGAAGACAGATGCCCCTTCCTCTAGTACAAATCCTATTGGTGCAAAAATTCACCTACGTCGGAGAAGCTGGAGTCGAGGGAGTCGCGATCGCCACCGGGACCTGCAAAAGAAGTCTAAACCAGAGTTGGGGTTGCTCCGGCAAAATCCTCCGACGCTCAAGTCAGTTCTCTGCCTCAACAAGAATGGAGTGCTCAAACGAAAATTTTAGCAGAGTTTTTGGGATAGAAATTAGAGCTTAGAGAATAACGTATCTGAGGTCCCCCTTTTATAGGCAGAGGGGGCAACAGACTGATAGCGATGTTTGTAACCATCTAGCAGTGGGCTGCTCGGGGTCAGGAGGAGTTTGTTGTGAAGAGTAGTGGAGTGGAATCGTGGCCATCATCGGGACATGCCACGTGGAGTCTGTTGCAGGGAGTGGGGCGGCGTCCGTTGTCGCGACTTGCCAGAGGGTGGGGGAACCGTGCGGTATCCGTCGTAGGAAGTGGAGCAGAATTGTGGCCATTATTATGGTCTGCCAGGGAGTGATGGAGCCACACGAAATCCATCGCAGGAAGTGGAGCAGAGTCATGGCCATTACTGAGGCCTGCCAGGGAGTGATGGAGCCACGCAAAATCCGTTGCAGGAAGTGGAGCAGTGTCGTGGCCGTTACTGCGGCCTACCAGGGGGTCCAGGCCTGTCGATCGAAGTTCGGTTGGGGTGTCTGGTGGAGAGTGGTGGCTAGCTACCCATCTGAGAGAAGCTCGGATGCTGCAAATCCTGTTGGGTGCCTTGGGCATTAAGGCGGCAGGCGAGGACCACTTGTCGTAGGAGCTCGGTCAGAGGCTTCCCGCAGGCGTAGCCCGATTTCGCACAGACTTTGGCAGAGGGCCGACCGGCGGTGGACGTCGGATGGTGCTGGAGAGGTTCATCCATCGGAGGGGTCCAGCTACTGGATTCCGTGAGCACGGTATTTGCCCGCTTATAGAAGTTCGATTGGAGTCCGGTCTCCGCAGAAGCCCGGATGGGGATCATTTGTCGAGGAGTCTCGGCCAAGGCCTGTCTGCAACATAAATCCGAAAGGAATTCATCCATAATGGAAGCTCGGGTGAAGGCTTACGGTGGGAATCCGACACGGACCGCTCGTGGTAGAAATTTGAAGTAGATCATTTGCAGCGAAAACTCGGAGTGGGTCACTTGCATTAGAAGCTCGGAGTCTGGCTCCCGTAGGAGTCTGGATGAAGTCTTCCTACAGTCGAAGTCGGGGATGAAGTCCAGCTCCCGTAGGAGTCCGGACGAAGTCTACCTGCAATTGAAGTCAGAGGCGAAGCCCGGTTCCCTTAGGAGTCTGGGCGAAGTCTTCCTACAGCCAGAGTTGGAGACAAAGTCTGACTCCCGTAGGAGTCCGGACGAAGTCTTCCTGCAGCCGGAGTCGGGGATGAAGTCTGGCTCCCGTAGGAGTCTGGATGAAGTCTACCTGCAATTGAAGTCAGGGATGAAGTTCGGCTCTCGTAGGAGTCCGGACGAAGTCTACCTGCAGTTGAAGTCGGGGGCGAAGTCCGGCTCCTGTAGGAGTCCGGGCGAAGTCTACCTGCAATTGAAGTCAGGGGCGAAGTTCGGCTCCTGTAGGAGTCCAGGCGAAGTCTACCTGCAATTGAAGTCGGGGATGAAGTCTGGCTCCCGTAGGAGTCCGGACGAAGACTTCCGACGGTCGGAGTTGGGGACGAAGTCCGGCTCCCGTAGGAGTCCGGACGAAGTCTTCCTGCAGTCGGAGTCAGGGATGAAGTCCGGCTCCCATAGGAGTCCGGACGAAGTCTTCCTGCAGTCAGAGTCGGGTACGAAGTCTGGCTCTCATAGGAGTCTGGACGAAGTCTACCTGCCATTGAAGTCGGGGATGAAGTCTGGCTCCCATAGGAGTCTGGACAAAGTCTACCTGCAATTGAAGTCGGGGGCGAAGTCCGGCTCCCGTAGGAGTCCGAGTGAAGTCTACCTGCAATTGAAGTTGGGGGCGAAGTCTGGCTCCCGTAGGAGTCCGGGCGAAGTCTACCTGCAATTGAAGTCGGGGGCGAAGTCTGGCTCCCGTAGGAGTCCGGACGAAGTCTACCTGCAGCCGGAGTCGGGGACGAAGTCCGACTCCCGTAGGAGTCTGGACGAAGTCTTCCTGCAGCTGGAATCGGGGATGAAGTTCGGCTCCCGTAGGAGTCCGGACGAAGTCTACCTGCAATTGAAGTCGGGGATGAAGTCTGGCTCCCGTAGGAGTCCGGACGAAGTCTACTTGTAATTGAAGTCAGGGGCGAAGTCTGGCTCCCGTAGGAGTCCGGGCGAAGTCTTCCTGCAGTCAGAGTCGGGGACGAAGTCTGGCTCCCGTCGGAGTCTGGACGAAGTCTTCCTACAGCTGGAGTCGGGGATGAAGTCCGGCTCCCGTAGGAGTCTGGATGAAGTCTACCTGCAATTGAAGTCGGGGACGAAGTCCGACTCCCGTAGGAGTCCGGACGAAGTCTACCTGCAATTGAAGTCGGGGGCGAAGTCCGGCTCCCATAGGAGTCCGGGCGAAGTCTACCTGCAATTGAAGTCGGGGGTGAAGTCCAGCTCCCATAGGAGTCCGAGCGAAGTCTACCTGCAATTGAAGTCGGGGGCGAAGTCCGGCTCCTGTAGGAGTCCGAATGAAGTCTTCCTGCAGCCGTAGTTGGAGACGAAGTCTGGCTCCCGTAGGAGTCCGGATGAAGTCTTCCTGCAGTCGGAGTCGGGGATGAAGTCTGGCTCCCGTAGGAGTCCGGACGAAGTCTTCCTGCAGCCGAAGTCGGAGATGAAGTCCGGCTCCCGTAGGAGTCCGGACGAAGTCTACCTGCAATTGAAGTTGGGGATGAAGTCCAGCTCCCGTAGGAGTCCAGACGAAGTCTAGAAGGTGGTCGATCATCGTGGAAACTTGGGTGGAGTCTGTCCGTCGTGAAGAATCCGGTCGACACTGGTGGGGGCTTATCCGTCGGCAAAACTTGGGAGTGTTGCGGAGGCTCGACCGCCAGAGAGGTTCGGAGAGATGTCGTTGAAGATCGGAAGTCGGTAGAATCTCCGAAGGGTCACTCCTGTCACAAACTTCGACTGGGGGGTATTTTATACCCAACACCATGCTTTATGAATTTTAAGTTATTCCAAATAGATGTCAAAAGTGTTTTTCTAAATGGTTACTTTGCTGAAGAAGTATATGTAGAATGACCCTCGATTTTGAAAATCATGCTTTTCCTAATCATGTTTTCAAATTAAATAAAGCATTATATGGTTTAAAATAAGCACCTAGGGCTTGGTATGAAAGGTTAAGTAAATTCTTACTTAATAATAATTTTTCAAAAGAAAATATAGATACAATTCTTTTCATTAAAAGAAATCATGATGATATCTTAGTTATACAAATATACGTTGATGACATCATATTTGGGTCTACTAATGAAACTCTTTGTCAAGATTTTGCTAAGCTCATGCAGAGGGAGTTTGAGATGAGCATGATGGGAGAACTTACATTCTTCTTCGGACTCTAAATCAAACAAACAAAAGAAGGGATCTCTATCATCCAAAGCAAGTACACAAGAGAACTACTTAAAAGATTTGGAATGGAGGGCTCCAAAGCAACTGGTACCACCATGAGCCCATCATGTAAGCTTGACAAGGATGGAGATAAAAATGTAGACTCAAAACTTTATAGAGACATGATTGGTTCTTTATTGTATTTCATGAGCCCATCATGTAAGCTTGATAAGGATGGAGATAAAAATGTAGACTCAAAACTTTATAGAGACATGATTGATTCTTTATTGACAAGGATGGAGATAAAAATGTAGACTCAAAACTTTATAGAGACATAATTGGTTCTTTATTGTATTTAACTGCTAGTAGATCAGATATTATATTTAGTATTTGTCTATGTGCATGCTTTCAATCAAATCCAAAAGAATCACATTTAAATACAGTTAAAAGAATTCTTAAATATTTAAAAGGTATACAAACTCTAGGATTATGTATTCTAAGAACTCATCAATTGACTTAATAGGATATTCAGATGCTGATTTTGCTGGATGTAGATTTGATAGAAAAAGTACTAGTGAAACTTGTCAATTTCTAGGAGTTAACTTAATCTCTTGGTTTAATAAGAAGCAAAATTCAGTGGCACTGTCTATGGTCAAGGCTGAATACATTGCAGCCAGAAGTTGCTGTGCTCAAATCTTGTGGATTAAGCAACAACTTGAGGACTTTGGTATCAAACTCAATGAAGCTCTCATAAGATATGATAACACTAGTGCTATTAATCTAACTAAAAATCTAATTCAGCACTCTAGATCAAAGCATATTGAAATAAGACATCATTTCATAAGAGAACATGTCCAAAACAATGATATAATTCTTGATTATGTATGTACTGAAAAATAATTGGCTGACATCTTTATCAAGGCCTTAAGTGAAGATAGATTTTGTGAAATTAGGAGATAACTAAAAATTCTTGATCCATCAAATTAAGTATATTTTTGATTTCAAGTTTTTTTTATCAAAAATTTATTTAACCAAATTTTTGAGCTTAATTCTCTTCTCTCCTTTCTTAAAAGCTCAAAACTATCCTTCATATGATTAATTTCTTAAATAGACACCCTTCTCTCAAGTTTTAAATTTTTTTTTTCGAAATTTTTTCCATCAATTTTAATTTTCCTAGCCATGAGTCGACCCATAGGGTCGACTCTAGTGTAAACTTGTAATTTTTATTAAAACCCATCGGATGCTCTGTTTTATTGAAAATTTTTCGTTTGTAAAGGAGCCGACCCTCTGCCTTTCATCTTCCTTATCCCACCAAATAAAAATTATTTTCCTCTCCACTCTCTCAACCATAAAAATCTCTTAAAATCTCTCTTCCCACCAGGGTTTTTCCTTCAAATCACCCTTTTAGAAACTAAATTCTCTTTCTTTTTCTTCTTCATTTGGGTGGATCAAGCTTACCCTAGCTTCAAACCCTCTTCTCCAAATCGATGGTCTATCTCTCCAAAATCTTTATTTCTTCCTCTAAAATTCTTTCCACTTTACCTCTCATTAGGTCTCCTAAACTGTTTGCAAGTCTCTCTTGTCTGAAATGGCTCTCAAATTGAAGCTACCGCAGAGAAGAAAGTCTGTTCGTGGGTTAGAGGAGGATGTGCGTAGAAAAAGAATGGCAGCCGAGCCCTCTCCTGCTCCAACCTCAGTTTCAGGTCCTGCTCTAGCTTCTTCACAGTCTTCACTTAGTCCAAGCAAGGTACCACTCTCCAATCGAAAAATAGAATCCGAGAAGAACATAGATTTTAAATTTTTTAAAAAAGAAGGGTTCTCAATTGGATCAAAAATTAAAAGTCAAGGATAGGAGTTTTACTATCTATTGAAAGAAAATACTTATGTTGATTTGGTCAGAGAGTTCTATTTGAATTTAAGTTATTACAATGGAATAGTAAAGTCTTCAGTAAAAGATGTTAACATTATTCTTGATCCATTGCATTTGGGACAAATCTTGCACTTGCCTTGTGAAGGTTATACTCATATGGAGCTCCCAATCAAAGAAGAGGGACTAAGTATTATTTTAGGGAGAGCATTTACTAAAAATTTAAATAAATTAGAAGCAAAAATATTTTTAGTAGAGATGAGATATTTGCATCACATGGTGACCAAACTTTTTGTCCCTAGGAGTGGCAGGCATGACCTCTTATCTGCTAGGAATATATGCATCATGTTCTATGTGATCATCGGGACCCCCTGGAACCTTCCTGCTCTGATGTTTGAGGCCATGAGAGAGACCCTAAATAGGTCTAAGGCTCACCTGCCTTATGGTATGGCACTCACCCTGATCTTTAGGGGGTTCGGAGTTTGTTTTGAGGGGGAGACAGTCACCAGATTATCATATTCTGACACCATTAACCATCACACACTGCATCGCATGAATTTTTCAAAGACTGATGGCGGTTGGTCGAAGGGTGTTGAGGAGAGAGCAGAGGAGGAGGGATCGTCTTCACCTCTTCATGATCACAGAGCATCTTCTGATATTCAGTTCAGGTCTGATCATGAGGCCGATCCCTCAGAGTCAGTGTGGAGGGATGCTTCTGTACTACAGTCAGGGAGCAGAGTAGATCCTTCAGAGATCAGACTTACAGATGATCAAATTGAGTTGATGTCCCAGCGGGTTGCCTCTATCTTATCTCAGCAGTTTGCCACCTTAGATTTTACTCAGAGGATGATATCTCAGGCTGTTTCAGACCAGACCTTGATCCCTCATATCTCTACTGTCTTTCAGATGCTTTCTGCTCAATCTGCATGACTTGAGCAGCTTGAGGGATATATTCTGAGACTGATGGACAGAGTTTTAGATTTGTAGAGGTAGGTATTAGCCTTAGCCCATCCCCAACTGCATGAGGACATCATGGAGGTCTCCAACCTATCTGCAGAGGTGGCTAGGCTTCAAGGTGTTTTGGAGAGTGGCTTTGATTTTTTGAGGAGAGAGATCAGGGACTCCAGTGGAGCTGTCTCTACTCAGATTGGTACTTTGATGTAGTTCATGTTGAGAGCTTTGAAATAATTAGACACCATCAGACTTGTTCTCCTAGCAGAGTCCACATCTTCCCAGGCTCCAGGACCTTCTCGCCCTTCTGCTCGTGCCGGTACTTCTACCCATAGCCGAGGCAGACGTGGTCAAGGACGTGCCCGTGGCCTTGATCCTGTGACTCCTAATCATATCTCTGACTCTTCTGATTCTGATACCACTAGCCATGATATTTATTAGATCTAACATAGTTAGTCTTTTTTATGTTTAGGATCTAACTTATGGCCTTTGTATTTATTGACTGATTGACTCATGGAAAGTTGTATTTTGACTTGACTCTTATGTTTTGTGACACTTATGTATCTGATAACTCTTCAGTCATATTTTAGATATATATATATGTGCTTTTAACTTCTATGAATGTGGTATTATTTGGATCAATTTTTATGAATGACATCAATTGAAATATCTTAATTATGTGATATAAAAAATACATCATATATGTGCTATAAAATATTATGAATGGCAATATCTTCTATATGAGTAAATTGAAATATCTTTTATGATTGCTATAGTGAGGGGGAGTCTTTTTCATTTTTTCTTTAAAAATCTCTTAAGATCTTAATTGATATTGTCAAAAAGGGGGAGTAGAGAAATAAAATTGAGCAATAAGCAAATGTGTCAAAGAAAATAATCTTATAAGCAATTTTCCAACTAATCTTCAAACTACTCATGATGCATTTCATTCAAATAATTGGCTATAATGTTTATGTTATATTTTGCTTTTGCTCAGGTATTTTGTCATCATCAAAAAGGAAGAGATTGTTACTCCATAAATTTATTTTGATGATTACAAAATATTTGAGGGGCTTACTAATGATTTTGGCTTGGAAAAAAATTTATTATATTTTAGAGGCAAAATCATAATTTTACTAAGTTCTAATTCAAAAGTCTCAAGAGCAAGAACAGAAGATTTGTGATCTATTGGAGGTAATTTCATATTTTTTGGATATATATTTTGAGAGAAAATCAAGTTTAAAGAAAAAGGTCAACCCTATGAGTCGACCCCTGTCAAAAGGGGCTGAATGGCACATTATTTTTGGCTGGCACACCCAAAGGGGATGATCCTAGGGGGGTCGACCTCTATTGTCTGTGTAAGTCAAAGATACAGAACAGTTACTTTTTGTTCTGCGCCACAGAGGTCGACCTTATGAGTCTACCCCTGCACAGAGGTCGACCCTATGAGTCGACCCCTATGACGAAAAATCTCCGTAACGACTAATTTTTCAATTTATTTTGACAGTATTTAATACTCATTTAATACACTCCAATGGCTCTAATCTTGTCCAGATTTCTCTCTACCTCTATTGAAGATATAAAGTGACTTAAAGGAGGGAAAAAGTGAAGGTTTTCAAGCATTCATTTCAACCCTAAGCAAAAAGCCCTCTCAAGCAAAAGAAGCTTTCATTTCAAGTTCACCAACCCCTCAAGAGCTCATTCAAGTCTTCAACAACCTTGAAGAGAATCAGAAAAGCTTTTTTCTTGTTATGTAAAATGTATTTAAGATTTTATTTCCTCATTAAAGGAGCTAAACTTGTATTTCTTTGTCATTAACTCTTATACTCTATTTTTGTCTTGATTATTAGTTTTGGAAGGATTTCAAAACTTGAATAGGTTGATTCGAACCTTGAATCAGATTGTATTGGGTTGGCTTGTACCCAAGAAATAAGTGTTCTAGCTTGAGATAGCTAGAGTCAGAGGTACCGACATTGTATTCTTGTTGAATACATTTTAGTGGATTTAAATTTTCAAGTAAGAGCTTGGGAAGTGGATGTACGTGCAAGGTTGGCACCGAACCACTATAAACCTTGATTATTTGTGATGTGCTTACTTGCTCTCTATTTAAATTTCTTTATTTTCTTGCATTCTTGCATTTCATTTCTATACTTTGCTTAAATCACTTACTACATATAACTTGCTTATTATTACTTAATCCTTGTGGTTCTAAATTAACTTTAAATTTTCAAAAATCCAATTCACCCCCCCCCCTCTCTTGGGTTGCATAGCTGGGCAACAAGGCACTGATGGTAGAGAGTCTATATCAGGATATGTATAATGTGAGAATTGATAGATTAGAAAGAGTTCCAAATAACCAATCATTGTAGGAAGTTGAGTTAGTCATCTTTTTCAAAGGTGCTAGGTAAGGTCTTCTGGTCCAAGTATCTTTATTGTAATTGATGTCATGAGATTCACCATAGTGACAATATTGGCACCATAGCTCTTAGCTAATGGAGTCTTGATCTCACCAGAATACCCAGCACATGAAAAAAAGGACTTTAAATAATACATGACTACCTCAACTTGAAAAAGATCAAGGTGAAGAGAGTAGATCCCATAGAAATGTGGTGGACCCACTGACTAAGCAATTTGCAAGCTAAAGACTGAAGGCCATTTTGAAAAGATGGGACTTAGGTTTGGACAAATTGACTTTAGATCAAGTAAGAGATTGTTAGATGTGTGATCTGAAAACTAATTATTGACTGACACATTATAATTTTTTAGGACATAATTTTATACTTGATTTATTAAAATTTAAAATAATGGATAATTATTTCATTCTAAAATAATGTGTCCTAGAATTATCCAAAGAGTTAATGGTCAATGACACATATTCTCAAGCGTTGAGAATTTAAAACATGTATCATTATAGATTAATTCCTAAATATTTCCAGCCGTTGATCATCATAGAGATGGTGATTGATCTGAGTAAACTAGTGCATGAATCGCTTCTCTTTTAGATAGATGGATCTTGAGTCTATAGTGTGAGGACACTAGAGTAAGAGTGTAGGTGATTGTTAGAGAATAATGGTACTGAGCATGATTAAGAATGAGAAGTCACATGGATGCCTACTCACTCATCAGTGACTTCTCGATACCGTAGTTATGTGAGTGGTTCTTTGACCTACAGTGTCTTGGCTATTTATTGTGAGATTACTGTAGTTTAACTACACATAAATATAGTTTCTAGCCATATAGATCCTTGTAGTGGATGTTGGCTGTAATAGGTTCACTGTATGAGTAGGAGTGCACTTATAGGGGATCTATCAATCTTGATAGTTGAGGAATAGTCCTATGTGATCTAAAAGATTGAGTCTATAAGTCTGTGGTCAGAGCATCATGATTATGGAAAGAAGTTTTTATGGAATTCATAATTGGACTCGAGCTAATTATATCTGGCATATGATAGACGCTTAGGATTTGACGAGCTTCCATGACCTGCATCCTGTGGGGACTCTTGATAGAGAAACTTGATCATACAGTAACTACATCTAGGGGTTCATCTTTCTATTATACTGTATTGCCACTACATGCTGCTAGACATCACTGGTGAATTATGAAAACTTACTAGGATTGCTTTCAGATCAATGATCTTTATTGGGATGAGTTGGAATGGTTCTAGTCCATCAAAAGGAGTTTCAATAATACTGTAAGAAAGATCATAGTATGTCTCACTACTAGACAGAATAAAACTTGAAGAGTCACACACGAAAGAAGCTCGTCCTAATCAATAGCTTGGATCATGATCAAGTTATCAATTGGATTGATGACTTGGATCAATTTGTAAAGAGTTACAAGTGTAGAAATTGCTAATTGTTAGCATCAGGGACTTAATTGCAAGTGTTGCAATATAATTGGACCTGATTAAATTATGGATTAAGTCTTAATTAATTTAAATTTAATTTAATTTAATTTGATTTAACTTAATTTAATACTAGTTGGGTTTAATTATGTAAGTTTGATTTGGATTTCAACCCTAATTAGATCAGGATTGACAGTATTTTCGAATTTGATGTGAATCGGGCTCTAATCGGATTTGAATCAAACCCAATGTGAAATCTAATCAAACCAGATACCTTAGGACCTTTTTACTAGGCTTCTCTCTTATCTTTCACATAGAAATAGCAAGTGGGGGTGTGAGAAATCATGCTGGTTTCCGCCTTGTGCGCATGAAGGGTGTAGGGGTGCCAATAGTTGGCACCCCTCCTCTCTAGGACTCTATCTTATCTAGATTTCTTTTCTATTTGAATTTGATTCAAATAAGGATGTCCTAATCTAAAAAAGAATGAGATTTTATCAGGTTTTGGGCATGGGGAATCAGTTTTGTGCGATAAAATAATGGGAAGAGAATAGGTGTGTGCTAGTTTGGTGATAGCGATATTCTTTCTTATCGCAAGAACCATCTCAACGCCACCTCTTCTTTTCTTCTCCATGCCCCATCTGATTCTTATACCTGATCTAAGATAGAGAGAGAGAGATTAGAAGGAGAGAAGAAGAAGTGTCTTCTTCCTCTTCTTGATGATCTTGTGAAGATCAAATTGGTTCAGCATGATGAGATCGCGCTGTAGCCTTGTCCATCTCTAGAGCTGTCAATTTGGGTTGAGCCCATCGGGTTGGCCCATCCCGTCATGTAAATAGGACAGGTTGGGTTTATATTTTAGCAATCCATTTAAAAGTGGATCAAATGACCTATCCTATTTGGGTCGGTGGGTCGAAGTGGGTCGGGACGGGTCAGGACGGATTGATCCGTCTCTTTATATATATATATATATATATATATATATATATATATATATATATATATATATATATATATATATATATATATATATTTCAATAGAGGGTTCTAATGTTATTGAAGAGATAATTGATGAAGAAAAGGAAGAAGATGAAGAATTGAATGATGAGGACCACAATAATGATATGGAGGATAATTTTTTGAAACTTTGATTTGCCTCTAAATTAGTTTAAAAATTGGAACTTAAAATCTTTTAAGTTTGGATTGTATTAAGTATTTAGTTTAAATTTGATAATTTCATTTTATAACTCTAAGAATTGAGATGTGATATTTTGATAGGTTGATTTGAGCTCAAATTGAATATGAAATTTAGTTTATATTACTATTTATAGGTTTTTTTTTTGAATTTTGATGGATTGGTCCGTTTAACTTGTGGCCCATGGCAGGTCAGGTGGGGTTGTGATTTTTTTAACCTATCAATTAAACGGGCTAGCCCGTCCTGACCCGTTTAGAGGCGAGTCGGGGTGGGTCGGGGTAGGTCGGGGCGGCCCGACCCATCTTGATAGCTCTATCCATCTCCCTTCCCTCCACATCTCCACACCCTTTCTCCCTTTAGATTAGATCTGAAGGAGAGAAATTAGAGAGAAAAGAAGAGAAGAAGAAGGATCTTCTTCCTCTTTTTGATGGTCTAGATCTGATCTGATCAGATCAATGCGATGAGATCGCGTTGCAGTCCTGTTCTTTAAGGTGTTGAAGAACAGGATTCAGATCCAAGCAAAAAGAGCAAGGCCTGCAAGGTGCTAGCACTCCGGTGGCCTCGACGCTCTGATTAGAATATCTTCATATAGATACCAACAGAGACCGGGTGCTTGCACGACGACATCAGAAACTCCATACATTTATAGGATCCGATTCAACAGAAAAATGGAAAAGCAATTAAGGTAATCGATCTTCCCTTCCTTTTTATTTCTATTTTTCATATCTAAATATTTTTTATACATGTATAAACTAGATCCTTAAGTGATTTTAGGATTAGATCCTTTGCATGCCATAAATTAAAATTATTTTAATTTATGCTTCCTCTGCCCTATTTTAATAAGATGAAAATTTTAGCATGCTGATCACCTAAATTTTCTTCACAGATATCAGTGGAATCCAAGCGAAGAGCATTGAATAGCTATGAAAAATATCTTCTAGTACTTGAAAAGAATTAAAGATTTGTTCTTGATCTTTGAAGGAGGAACGGAGCTGCGGGTCAAGGATACACTGATTCAGACTTTATGTTTGATCCTGATGATAGAAGGTCTACATTAAGATGGGTGTTCATATGCAATGGTAATACTATTAGCTGAAAAAGTTCCAAGTAGCCCATCATTACAGATTCAATGACTTCTCAAATTCTATGATTGACTCCAAACAACTTTGCTAAGATGAAGCTTACTATCTTGGCCTGTAGTCATCTTGAGATCAACTCTTCTAAAGCTAAAGTCAATTCCTCTAAGTTTGAAACTTCTAAAACTTCATATACTTTTCAAACTATTAGCCATAGAATTGATTTTAATAATGTCAAAAGTCTTTGAGTACAAATCATGATTACTGATGATACTTTTGAGAGTGATCGTAGCATTTCTCAAAATGCTCAAATGGTTTATCCAAGAAGTTCTCTTAAGTGAATTTATATTTCTAAATCAAAGACTCATATTTAGAGGCCAAAAAGTTGAGATCAATATAAAATGATTTGATAAATAGAAAGTTTGGTCTAAAATGACCTCTTAACAAGCTCAATAATACATAAATTAAGTTTGAAAAGGCAAGTTGAAAAAATATATCCTACAAGCCAATCGAAATCTATATTTTGATATATTTTTTCTTACAATCTTCTAGACTCCTGTAACTGACACTTTATGAATAAATAAAAGGTATCTATTTTTCATCATATGCTGTATCTTATATTTATAATGATTATGATGAACCCCACAAATTAGAATAATAATTTTAGGATTATGATGAGATCATATCTATGAGATCTAAAATTCTTAAATTTTGATTTAAAATATTTTTAGTCATAAAAGTATTGAGTAGGGGATCGATATTCTGGATAGACTGGTACATCCTATATATACTTGATGGTGAGAGTGACTGATCTTATAAGTCACTTGTGTAAGATACTAATATAAAAATATGGGTACTCATTAAACAATGAGTTTACTGAACTGATCTGTCTTAAAAAATATCTTATGAAATCTACTTATCTATCAAAAGATATTTTCTTATAGTGATAGTTGTGCATATAGTCCTTTGACTTGAGACTACCATTGAACCTTGTATATATGAATTCATATTTTGGTTCGTACTCATTCATGACTTAGTCATGTACGGGGTGTTCTGGATATAGTAGATTGTATATGAAAGTTGTGAGTAGGTCAACAAAGAATCGATCACTCTTGATAAAAAAGATCGAATCCTACTTGCTCTAATCATGGATGATTCAAGGAGAATTTGATCAAAGCATAATGAGAATTAGAAAGGATTTTTAATGTTTCATTAATTGAATCATCATCATAAGATTGAAAGAGATAGAAATGTGAAATTGGATTTGACATGATTCCATATTCATAATCATATTCGGGATACAGTATGATCACAGGATTGAATTACATGATAATTTATCACTAAAAGATATTTGTGATATTTTTATCAAAGTTTTAGATCTTTCAAATAGACATGATACATTATTAGACATCAATCTTATCTTATAGATTTGATCAAATTAAAGAGTTTAATTTGATTACTAATTAGAAAGGATTCTAATTGCTGAAATCAGGTTAGCTCGATTGGACCAAAATCAGTTAGATTGGATTCTAATCAAATCAGATCAACTTGCATCCATACCTACTGCTACTTAGATGTAGAATCCAATGGATTACACATAAAGAAAATTGATCAAGAGTCTAATTATATTAGATCATATTTGCAAGATGAACATCCTAGCATATGTTGCAAACCCTAACTCTTCATTTCGAATTGGATTCAAAATTGGTTCTTATTTGGGCTAATTAAATCCAATTAAACTCAAACCAAATTTAGATCTAACTTGGGTTAACCCTTGGCTGGTTGAGTCTAGGTTGTTAGTGCATAAAATCAGACTTCCACATCCCAGAAATATTTCTCTATCATGTGGAGATTTTCAAGCATGCGTAGATTTCAGATTGACATCCCATGGGATGGGATGCCCCTTCCTAATGTTTATCCACTTTGGTTCACACTAAAAATACTTGGGTCATGAGTTGTTTTGGTCGACCATCTGATGGATTGGTTAAGTGGATAAAGATAAGAATCAAATTTGAATTTGGTTCAAACCCTAGCTACACCCTAATCCATGCGCCATATAGAGTCCAATTTATTATGGTCTCTTAAAATTATTTCATGCTAACTATTCTCAGATTTTTCTCATGCCTAAACCAGATTGGCACCTCAAATGATGGCCCTTGAATGGGTTTTTCTGTGCCAATCAAGGGTAGAGAAAATGGGCGCTCTGTAGAAAGCTTCATGACCTTTCAAAAAAATACCGATGAATTATTTTGAAGAGTCCATCTGCGTGAAGTGTCTCTTGAAAAATAATTCTAATATTTTCACATATCATAGAAGACTTGGACTAGTATGAGAAGGTTGGACCAATGTGAGATGGGCATGAGATATTGTGTGGAAGGGCACGAGTTGAGTGGATAAGCATCCAGTCGCTAACTATAAATAGGGATGCGCAACAATGTATTCTATGTTAGATGAGTGCCCTAGATGCCAGATTAGCTGACACATTCCTATACAAATCTAAGGACAAATTTATAATTTTGACTATAAATCAATAAATGGGTTATTCTTCTATCACATTGTGTCTGTGATACATCCTTTGAGTTAGTAAGAATATCAATTCATATTTTCAAGAGTTGAAAATTTAAGGCATAAATTTATATAACTAACTCATAAACAGCTCCTAACCATAGGATCATCACAAGGATGGTGATCGATCCAGAAGGTTAGTGTATGATCACTTCCTTAGGGTAGATGTGTCTTGAGTCTACGATGTGGAGACACCAAAATGAGAGTACAGGTATTCGTTGAGAATGAGAGTACTGAACATGATCATATCGAGCAGTCATAAGGAAGTCTACTTTCTCGTCGATGACTAGCTCGATGCTGCAGTTGTGTGTTTAGTTCTTTGACCTGAGGTGCATCGACAGTTCACCTTGAGTGTCTTATAGTTTGACTATACCATAACTCGGTCTCCTAGCCATTCGAAACCCTGAGGTGTATGTTGGCTGTAGCATCTTCATTGTAGGAACTAGGTCGCACCAAGATGGGATCTATCAATCTTGGTAGATGAGAGGAGTAGTCCTATGGTGATCGAAAGATCGAGTCCTTAAGCCCATGGCCATGGCAGAGTGAAATAATAAAAAAGAGTTTTTCATTAGAGTTTCACATCAGATTCGGATCGATCGATTGATTCATATGACTGATGTTGGGTTTGACGAGTTCACCTTAACCCTAATTCAGTCAGGACTCATGATAGAGGAACTCAATCACACAGGTAGCTGTACCAAGAGGTTCATCTTTAATTCTGATGGATTTCCATCATATACTGCTAAGTGTTACTGATAGATTTTGAGAGCAATTAGAATGATCTTGATGATCGATCATTCTAATTGTATGAATCAGAAGAGTTCTGGTCCATCGAAAGGAGTTTCGATGATGTCGATGATGAGATCACGACATATCTCATTACCATATGAAATTGAACCTAACTGGGTCATACTAATAAGGGTTAGGATCTGGATGTCATCAATTGGGCCAGTCCAATTGATTTGGATTAGATCCAATTAGGTTCAAAGAAATAGTGCTAGCACACGATTGAGCCTAATTTTTTTCTCGTATAATCTTTTCTATCTCGATTGAGCCAAATGTGATTTGACTCATCCAAAGAATCTTAAGAAGATTTTTCTCAGTCTAAATGAAGCTGGTCCAGCTCAGAAAAGGTTTGTCTTAATTCATGAGATGATTTAAGACAAGCACCTGCTAATTCCTGTCACCTGCCAATTTTATTTTAGGACATCAGTCAAAAGTTGACATATGGATCTTAAATTGAAGGCCACTTAGCAAGAGCTCATTGGAGGATTTTTCTGGAGTGTCCACATGCCAAATCAATATCAAATTAGGCATCATAATCAAATTATGGCATGAGCCCAATTGAATAAAGAGGGCGCCCCAAGTGGATGAGGATGGAAGTTGATTTGATCAACATGGACGATCCTTGGCGCCAACATGATTGTGCTTATCCAATGTTGGTGCCAACTCTTGGAGAGAGGCTTGGGTTCTTATTTGATATGATCATATGACATCATTCCATCAATCAAAATTTTTTTAGATTTATTAAAATTTTTTGATTGATCGAATGATGTGGCACTGCGCAGCGCAGCAGGGTTTATATAAACCCTGTCTGCGCTTAGGGTTTCTAGGGATTGCACCAAACCCATCAAAGCTGCCATCCCCCCTCCTCTTCTCCATGTCCCATCTAAAGTCCTCTCTCCCCTCTTCATGCCCAAGGAGTTGGGCATCCATCTGATGCAAGATCAAGGTGTGGTGACGCCTTGAACAGGAAGGCTATAGGAGTTCTTCGACAAGCTACTGCTCCAACTTCAGAAAGACTTTTGAAGATCTTCCTAATCAGATTTAGTTTTGATTTTTGGAGAAAAGATTCATGAGGAGAAGATGATCTAGGTCCTGCCTGAGTGGATACTGGTAGAGGCCAGACGATTGCGTGGCTAAATTAGAACCTCAGGCTTGCTGCGATCATCTACAGGGTAATCAGATTATCCTTGAGGTATTTCATATTTTCTCATACTTTTAGATTTATTTTAGAATTAATATTAGATAATAAAATTAGATCTAAAGATTTAGATCTAAAATAAATGTAGAATAATTTTTTTAAAAAAATTATTCCACCCCAGATTTGATGAAATCTGGAAGATCCTACAAGAAAAAAGGCGATTTTTCCTTCAACTGGTATCAGAGCCAAATTGATGGCTCAATTTTAGATCTAATTTAGATATAATTTTAATTTTAATTTATCTGATATTAAAGAATTTCAAAAGTTATATCAGATATGATAGGATCTGAAATCAAAATATTTAAAATTAAATCTGAGAAGATCTAACATGCATGAGATGCATGACTAGACTAAGAATAGTTTGATCTATGAATAGTCTTGTAAGTTTATATTTTAATGAGATTAAAATATAATTTAGATATAATTTATTCTCTATTTTTGATGATATAAATATTATATTCAGATCAAAAAATAAAAAATAAAAATTTGGATAATACATAAGATTGATCTGTTGCATGCCTAGACTAGTTGTAGAATTATTCTAGTAACTGTCTAGAATAAATTTTATATTGAATAGTTCAATTTAAATTTTATTTTTCAGATATTACATGTGATGTATTAAATCTGAAAGTATATTAATTAAATCAATTTTTGATACATGAGATGTATGCAAAGCATGTATTAGTTAGATCTTAAATTGTATATGTGATATGTAAATTTAGATCTAACTAGTTTTGTAGTTAAATTTATATTTCTGATTAAGGTGTTCCTCATGGCCGTCTGGTCATAAGAACAAAATAGGGTTTAAAGGCCCACTCCTCCCATTCAATGGGTGTTCTTATGACATGTAGGGGTGCTGCACGTTCATCCTTAATCAGAAATTAAAACTTACTTTTCTGCAAAATCCTAGATCCTAAAACCCTAAGATTTATTTTACATATTTTATTTATGAACCCAAAACTTAATTAATGAATTAAGCTTATAAAATTAAATTAGATCTAAAATTGAGAATTTCAGATCTAAGTCATTTTCATAAAATTGAGTTCGGGCTTAGGTAGCTCAATTAGGTCTAATGGTTGATCAAACTGAATCAACAGTTGGTTAGGTAGGATCATGAAAGCTAATAATTGACCAGCCTAATAGGATTATGTCTGGGTCAAGATCGAATCACATTTAGATGTGACTCGATCAAGTTAAGACTTAATTTGGCTCAGTGGTTAGAGCCTGGATTGTAGGCTAACCCAATTAGTTCTGGTTCGATAATTTGGTGTCTAAGATAAGTTGGGCAGATGCAACCAACTGATTTTTAATTGGGAGCTACTCGACTCGAATACATTCTTATCGAGTTAATGGCATATCCCTTCCACTGATCTCACTTATCTGGCCATATGTGTCGACCCAGTTCTGATTTGAGGTGGCTAACAATTCGAGCTAACCCATGCCACTAGGTTAGTCATAATTGTTATGACTATGTCAAGTCAAGTTTAATGAGACCTAAATCAAATCTTCCTAAAAAAATATTAAGTCTAGGTCTTCCACCATTGTGGATGTGCGGGCCCTTCTCGAGGTTGATTGTTCTCGATTGGATACAGTAGCTCAGTTGTACCGGGAAGATGCAACCATGTCCATTAGGCATTGGATGCTACGAATTAAAGGATGGGTTGGGCTCAATATTTCGGATATGGTGAGGGACCCAATCAGGAATCTAGTTCATGCAAATGGTGAGTTTGACTTAACTAAAGATTGGAGCAATATTTCAAGCACGATGAGCTTCATGAATTAGAGATCAAGTTTTGGGTACACCATGATTAGAGAATCATTGGACAAGAATTGTCCACTCATCGATTGACCCATCACCAATTACTGTTAGGTGAGGTGATGAGCCAGTCGGTGAGATCGCACCACCCACTAGAAATCACTAATCACGGAGATTTTCACATCTCTACCAAGGAAGTGTAGGGATCTGAGAAAATAGTGGAAGCCTAATTTATTTAAAAATGAAACTCCTAAACAAATTGATTAAGTTTGATTATAAAATCTAACTAAAAATTATTGACTCTCTACAGGAAACATATCTGCGTCCAACCCCCTGACCAAAATACTAGACACCCACAGATTGACTAGACTCAATTTCAAAGACTGGTTGAAGAACTACAGAATTATTCTGGATTCTGAAAAACTGACTCATGTCTTAGACCAGGACCCACCTGCCATGCCAGCACGTTCGATTGCTGAACAAAAAGCATCTCTGAAAAAGTGGACGGATGATGATAACAAAGCAAGGTACTACATGTTGGGTGCAATGTCTGATGACTTGTAGTGCCAACATGAGAATATTATGACTACCCGCCAAATGTTGGCTCATCTATAAGAGTTGTTTGGTGAACAAAGTCGTGCAGCCAAGTATCAAGTCTGTCAAAGACTTTTTAAAGCTAAAATGCATGATGGGCAGTCAGTCCAAGATCATTGTTTGACAATGATCAAAGATCTTGAGGAGCTTGAGAAGCTCGATGTCATCTTAGACAAGGATTTTCAGACTGATGTGATCCTTCAATCCTTATCTGATGCATATAGTCAGTTAATCATGAACTTCCATATGCATAAGATGCAGTGTACCTTGGTTGAGTTAATGAACATGCTGGTTATGGCTGAGCTTTCTATGAAGGGTTCAAAAGGCTCAGTTCTTACTGTGGAGCGGACTTCTTCCAAGAAAAAGTCTTTTGGAAAGAAAAAGAAGCCTATGAAGAAGCAGAAGGTGGATGGGAAGAAGAAGAAGACAGAACCGAAGAAGAAGGCTGCTGAAAAGGGAAAATATTTCCACTGTCAATCAGACGATCATTAGAAGTGAAACTGTCCTCAGTACCTGGCCACCCTGAAGAACAAGAAGGATGGTTTTTCTGGAGGTTTGCTTATTTTAGAATCAAATCTTACAGTTTCTTCTGCATCCAGTTGGGTGCTTGACTCTGGTTCTAGTGCTCATTTGTGCACTTCTATGCAGGATCTTGAGGAGAGCAGGAGGCTGAGGGATGAAGAGATGATCCTACGCATCGAAAATGAAGCAAGAGTTGCTGCTGTGGCCGTGGAAACCTATCCTCTACGATTATCATTAGAATTAGATTTATTTCTTAGAGATTGTTATTATGTGCCTGCAGCAAGCAGGAATTTGATTTCTATTTCATGTTTAGCACAAGAAGGCTATGTGATTAGCTTTCATAAGGACCATTGTAACATATTTTATGAAAATAATAAAGTTACAAATAGTTTTCTTATTAATAGCCTCCATCAGCTACATATTGATGTATCTGTATTTAATATCGAGCAAAATATGAATGCCATAGGAATTAAAAGGCCTAGAGATAGTCTAAATGATAGGTATCTGTGGCACTTAAGGCTAGATCATATAGCGGAAGACAGGGTTGACAAATTGGAGAAATCTGGGCTATTGAGTCCGTTGACTTCCGATTCATATCCAGTTTGTGAATCATACCTTCAAGGCAAAATGACCAAACTCTCTTTTGTAGGACATGGAGAAAGGGCCACAGACCTACTTGCCCTAGTACATACGGATGTGTGCGGTCTATTTGATCTGTCGGCTAGAGGCAACTATGTCTACTTCATTACCTTTATCGATAATATGTCTAGGTACGGGTATGCATTTCTAATAAAACACAAGTCTGAAGCCTTTGAAAGGTTCAAAGAATTCAGACATGAAGTAGAAAAACAAACAGAAAAGCCCATTAAGATTCTTTGATCAGATCGAGGAGGTGAATACCTCAGTCGGAAGTTCCTAGACTATCTTAAGGATAATGGCATAGTCTCTCAATGGACTCCACTTGGAATGCCACAACTCAATGGGGTTTCAGAATGGAGAAATCAGACCCTATTAGATATGGTCCATTCCATGATGAGCTTCACGGACCTCCCTGAGTTTCTTTGAGGATATTATCTCATGATAGCAATATATGTATTGAATAAGGTTCCATCTAAAACTGTTCCTACCACACCATATGAGATATGGCATGGTAAGAAGTCAAGTTTGAATCATCTCAGAATTTAGGGTTGTCCGGCTCATGTCAAGAGACAGCAGGCAGACAAGTTAGAGTTCAGATCTTTTAAAGCTTGATTCATAGGATATCTTAAAGAGTCATTAGGATACTATTTCTATATTTCGGAAGACCACAATGTGATTGTGAGTCGAAATGCTATTTTTCTTGAAAAATAATTTATTCAAGATGGTGGCATCAGAAGAATAATTAAGCTCAAGGAGAATGTCTCCCAAGAGCAATGAGCTAAAGAACTTGAGGAACCCAATCAATTAGAACCAATCCTAATACAACCTCTTCCACCTCGTAGATCGACTAGAGTTTTCCATCCTCCTGAAAGGTACTTAGGTACTATACAAGAGGATATAGAGGAAATGTTCCTCATAAAAAATGGGGCTCATGGTGATGATCCCAAGACCTATGATGAGGCGATATCAGATATCGACTTCAAGAAATAGTTAGAGGCAATGAGATCAGAAATTGACTCGATGTACTCAAACCAAGTCTGGACCTTGGTAGATCCACCTGAAGGTATTGTACCTATTGGATGTAAATGGATCTTCAAGAGAAAGATAGGTGTAGATGGAAATGTAGAGACATTCAAGGCTAGGCTTGTAGCGAAAAGTTATAGTGAGCGTGAAGGCATTGACTATCAGGATACCTTCTCGCCTGTAGCCATGCTAAAATTCATCCGCACATTGCTTGCTGTTGCAACCTATTTCGATTATGAAATATGATAGATGGACGTAAAAATGGTGTTCTTAAATGGACATCTTGAGGAAGATATCTATATGGAATAGCCACTTGGTTTCACATCCAGTGATGATGATCACAAGGTCTGCAAGCTGCAAAGATCCATTTATGGACTTAAGCAAGCATCTCGGAGCTAGAATACTCATTTCAATGATGTGATCAAAATATTTGGTTTCATCAAGAATGAGGAGGAACCATGTGTGTTCAAAAATGTCAGTGGGAGCGCAGTTGTCCTCCTCATATTGTACATAGATGACATCCTCCTAATTGAGAATGACATTCCCATATTGACCTCAGTCAAAGTATGGTTGTCTAAGGAGTTCTCTGTGAAAGATCTAGGAGAGGCATCCTTTATACTGGGTATTAAGGTCTATAGAGATAGACCAAATAGGATACTGGGACTTTCACAAAAGATGTATATAGAGGAGGTGCTAAAAAGGTTTAGCATGAAAAACTCCAAAAGAGGTTTAGTACCTTTTAGACATGGCATTCATCTCTCCAAAAAGATGTGCCCTAGCACACCTGAGGAGATTGAACGCATGAGCAAAATCCCTTATGCTTCGGCAATAGGGAGCCTCATGTATGCCATGCTATGTACACGACCTGATATAGCCCATGCTGTTGTGTCACAAGCAGATATCAGTCGAATCCAGACGAAGAGCACTGGATTTCTGTGAAATGTATCCTTAAGTACTTGAGAAGGACTAAGGATATGTTTCTAGTCTTTGGAAATAGAGAACTCCAGATTCAAGGATATATAGACTCAGACTTTATGTCTGATATAGATGATCGAAAGTCGACATCTGAAAGTCTGATCATTTGCAATGGTGGTGTAGTTAACTAACTCATAAATAGCTCCTGACCATAGGATCATCACAAGGATGGTGATCGATTTGGAAGGTTAGTGTACGATCGCTTCCTTAGGGTAGATGTGTCTTGAGTCTATGGTGTGAAGATATCGAAGTGAGAGTACAGGTATTCATTGAGAATGAGAGTACTAAGCATGACCATATCGAGCAGTCATAAGGAAGTCTACCTTCTCGTCGATGACTAGCTCGATGCTGCAATTATGTCTAGTTCTTTGACCTGAGGTGTATCGATAGTTCACCTTGAGTGTGTTATAGTTTGACTACACCATAACTCGATCTCCTAGCCATTTGGAACCCTGAGGTGTATGTTGGCTGTAGCATATTCATTGTAGGAACTAGGTCACACCAAGATGGGATCTATCAACCTCAGTAGATGAGAGGAGTAGTCCTATAGTGATTGAAAGATTGAGTCCTTAAGCCCATGGCCATGGTAGAGTGAAATAATGGAAAAGAGATTTCCATTGAAGTTTCACATTGGACTTGGATCGATCGATTGATTCATATGACTGATGTTGGGTTTGACGAGTTCACCTTAACCCTAATTCAGTCGGGACTCATGATAGAGGAACTCAATCACACAGGTAGCTGCACCAAGAGGTTTATCTTCAGTTCTGATGGGTTGCCATCATATACTGCTAGGTGTCACTGGTAGATTTTGAGAGCAATTAGAATGATCTTGATGATCGATCATTCTAATTGTATGAATCAGAAGAGTTCTGATCCATCGAAAGGAGTTTCAATGATGTCGATGATGAGATCACGACATGTCTCATTACCATACAAAATTGAACCTAACTGGGTCACACTAATAAGGGTTAGGATCTGGATGTCATCAATTGGACCAGTCCAATTGATTTAGATTAGATCCAATTAGGTTCAAGGAAATCGTGCTAGCACACGATTGAGCCTAATTTTTTTCTCGTGTAATCTTTTTTATCTCGATTGAGTCAAATATGATTTGACTCACCTAGAGAACCTTGAGAAGGTTTCTCTCAGTCTAAATGAAGCTTGTCCAACTCAGAAAAGACTTGTCTTAATTTATGAGATGAATTTAAGACAAACACTTGCTAATTTCTGTCACCTGCCAATTTCATTTTAGGACATCAGTCAAAAATTGACATATGGGTCTTAAATTGAAGGCCACTTAGCAAGAGCTCATTGGAGAATTTTTGTGGAGTGTCCACATACTAAATCAGCATCAAATTAGGTGCCATAATCAAATTATGGCATGAGCCCAATTGGATAAAGAGGGCACCCCAAGTAGATAAGGATGGAAGTTGATTTGATCAACATGGACTCTTTGGCGCCAACATGATTGTGCTTATCCAATGTTGGTGCCAACTCTTAGAGAGAGACTTGGGTTCTTATCTGATATGATTAGATGACATCACTCTATCAATCAGAATTTTTTCAGATTTATTAGAATTTTTTGATTGGTCGAATGATGTGGCACTGCGCAGCGCAACAGGGTCTATATAAACCCTGTCTGCACCTAGGGTTTCTAGGGATTGTGCCAAACCCATCAATGCTGCTGCCCCCCTCCTCTTATCCATATCTCATCCGAATTCCTTCCTCCCCTCTTCACACTCAAGGAGTTGGGCATCCATCTGATGCAAGATCAAGGTGTGGTGACGCCTTGAACAGGAAGGCTGCAGGAGTTCTTCGACAAGCTGCTACTCCAACTTCAGAAAGACTTTTAAAGATCTTCCTAATCAGATTTAGTTTTAATTTTTGGAGCACAGATTCATGAGGAGAAGAGGATCCAGGTCCTACTTGAGTGGATACTGGTAGAGGCTAGGCGATTGCATGGCTAAATCAGAACCTCAGGCTTGCTGCGATCATCTACAGGGTAATCAGATTATCCTTGAGGTATTTCATATTTTTTCATTCTTTTAGATTTATTTTAAAATTAATATTAGATAATAAAATTAGATTTAGAGATTTAGATCTGAAATAAATGTAGGATAATTTTTTTAAAAAAAATTATTCCGTCCCAGATTTGATGAAATCTGGAAGATCCTATAAAGAAAAAGGCGGTTTTTCCTTCATTCTGTTCATCTGAAAGCTCTTATCCTTTCTTTCTTACATAGTCTCCTAGGTGTCTGAATTTTTCTCTTCCTTTCCTTGTTAAGATCAAGACTAGATTAGGACATAGGGTTTACTTTAAGACAAGGGCTTAGGAAGAGAAAAAGAAAAGGCAAGAAGAATAGAAAGAGGGAAAAGAGAAGGCTAGGGAGAGAAAGAAATGAAGTCCTAAGGTTCTGCTGCCCAGAGGAGTTCTTGAAGGAAGAATTCAAAGAAAAAAAACTTCTCTAAGGAGAGAGTGTCTTGATCTAGGCCCTGTATAGATCATCATTGGAGGGCGAACACATGGACGCCTGGTGGAAGTTCTACCGAAACTTGGATATAGCGCTGTAGGTATTCTTCTATACCCTCTATTATGTTATGCAAATATTTTATATGATTGTTAATCATCAAGAAGGTTCTGGATTAGGGTTTAATGATTAAAATTTTATGATAAAAATTTTGAAATTCGTGCTTCCGCTGTACCATCATAATCCTATAGTGGTATTAGAGCCAAACTTGGTTCATTCATATGTTAATATGTTGATTGTATGCATGCTATAGATTATGCTATAATCATGATTATATTTTCATATGATGATATGAATTGATGCATATTTGATACATATGTGATATGTACTAATAGAGGATTAAATTTCAGCAGCCTAGTACTCTTTGAGAATCATAGTAAAGACTGTCCTGCCATAGAGGACTATGGTGGAAGGGGTGCTTGTATGAATCAAGAAGAAGAACCACGAATGGATGTTTTATTTTTGAATACTATAAGATTATATTAGAATATGCATGAGATCAAGTAAAGTCCTCATAAAATTATATTAAGTAGTAGTGACAGCAACTATAAGTTAATCAATTCTTAATCAATTGATCAATTGGTGCATAGGAAAGTGCTAAAGATAATTCTTTAATTGGTTCTATTGACTGACTTAGCTAATTTATTGATGTCTAAGAAAAGCAATGGAGGGACCCCCACCTACTTATCTGGTCAATTTGGTTAAGCGATCTTGATATTGAAAAAAATCCTAATATTAAAAATACTACTAGGGGCCTTCCTTCATGTTAGCTCAAAATTATATCAAGAACCATAGTAGGTTTATTGTGTTACCACAAGACTTACTATAGGGGCTGATGTAATATTGTCCTAGTGCATATAAGATGCTTACGGTAATTTTGAGTTTGCTGCTTTGTTGTGTTACCACAAGGACAGTTATATTCAAATTTGACTATATGGTGATGAAGGGTCTTACTTAACTAAAATTAGTTTGTTATGTTATCACAAAGCTATTAATACTTTAGAGATCAAGATAAAATTGAGAATTATATAAGATGCAATTGAAAAGAATTTTCTACCTATGAACTCATAAGGATTTATTGTGTTACCATAAGATCTTTATGAGGAATTAAAATCTCAACCCCACTAAGATAAATATTTAGTATGTCCCATTCATCATAGAAGAGGGCTATGATGTTCGATAAAATAGTGACAGATATAATTAAATAAAAGATCTTATTTAAATATGTGTATCATCATGAGTTGGTTGCTTATATTTTATATTTTATTTAATATAGATTAAAATTTTACCATGGCATCTTCATTATCATTACGAGAAATTTTAGATTCCAACAAATTGATCGATCTCAATTACATGAATTGGTTGAGGAATTTGAAAATAGTACTCACTCAAGAAAAGGTTTTCTATATTCTTGATGTCTCTGAACCACAAGAGATTGGGAATGATGTCACTGAGGAAGAGATATCCACATACAGGATATGGAAGAATGACAGTTTGACTATCAAATGTATTATATTAGCCTCTATGAGTAATAAATTATGGATGCAACATTAAAGCATAGATACTCAATCCATACTCCTCAATTAAAAAGAGTTGTATGGAGAACTGAGTAGAACTGCTAGGTATGAGATATCTAAGTAGTTATTTCATATTAAAATAACAGAAGGATCATCCATACAAGATCATATCCTTAAGGTCATTGGCTTGATCACTAGATTGGGACAATTGAGTTTTGTGATGGATGGTGAATTGAGTCAGAATTTGATCCTACAATCTCTTTCTGAATCATTCGTTCAGTTTGTTATGAATTATCACATGAACAAACTGAATACCTCTTTGCCTGAGCTGTTAAACATGCTCAAAACAGCTAAGGACCGCATAAAAAAAGATAAGGTTCCAGTTCTTCTTATGGATAAGACCTCTAAGAAGAAATCAAGCATGAAAAATTCAAAGAGAGGATTGAACCCTAAAGGTGGCAAGATAAAGAAGGAGAAGAAAGTCTTTGGACAAGGTACCTACTTTCACTACGATAAGATAGGATACTAAAAAAGGAATTGCAAGGTTTACCTTGAATCTATAAAGGCTGGTGCAAGCAATGCACCAAAAAATATGTATGAGATACATACAATTCTATCATTAAGTTTTTTTAATTTGAACTCTTGGGTATTGGATACCACCTATGGTTCTCATATATGCAAGTCATTATAGGGGCTGCAGAAAATTAAAATTTTGAAGAAGGGTGATTTTGAGCTCTATGGCGCTGGAGGAGAGTCCATCCAGATGGAAGTTGTGGGGGCATATATCTTGAAGTTACCTTCTAGAAAGATCTTAGAGCTAGAAAACTATTATTATATGCCTAAGATTATTAAGAATATTATTTTTGTATCATTGCTATTGCAATAAAAAAATGAAATAAATGGAAAGGGCAATAGTTGCTCAATTTTTTTTTCTAATAAAATTCTCTATCCTAGCATTCTAAAAAATGATCTTCTAATTCTATCTTTTAATGATAGAGTATTTTATATTGATGAAGGTAAAAAATGAAAGAGAAAACATGTAAATAATACTTTACTCTAGCATTGTTGACTTGGTCATATAAGTGAGATAAGAATTAACAAGTTATATAAAGAAGATTTCTTTGATCCTTATGATTATGAATCAATAGAAATTTATGGATCTTATCTTATGGATAAAATGATCAAGACTCCATTTAGTGGACATGAAGAAAAAATAAATGAGTTATTAGGACTTATACATATAGATGTATGTGGTCCTATGACAATTGAAGTCAGAGGAGGATGCTCTTATTTTATTACATTCATTAATGATTTATCTAGATTTGAATATATGTGTATCTTATGAAATACAAATCTAAAACCTTTGATAAATTTAAAAAATATCAAAGCATGGTTGAGAAATAAATTGAAAAAAAAATATTAAAATTCTTCGATCTAATCGAGGAGAAGAATACTTATCTAGTAAATTTTTAGAACATCTTAAAGAAAAAGAGATTCTCTCAAAATGGACCCCTCCTTATACACTGTAGTTAAATAGTGTAATTGAAAGAAAGAATTACACTTTATTAGATATAGTGTGGTCTATGATGTGCTTTATAGACTTACCTATTTTTTTCTGAAGATATACCCTAAAGACTGCAATATATATCTTGAATAGAGTATCTTCAAAATCTATGCCAAGTACTTCATATGAGATATGGAGAAATAAAAAGCCTGATCTTAAGTATCTTAAGATTTGGGGCTATCCAACTTATGTAAAAAGAAATTTTAGACATAAGCTAAGTGCTAAGATAGATAAATACTTATTTGTATGTTATCCTAAAAAGAGTACGGGATATCTCTTTTACCATCCTACTGAACAAAAAATTTTGTCAGTAAGCATGCCACTTTTATGAAAAAAGAGTTTATCCTAGAAAGAGATAGTGGGAGAAAAATTGAACTTGATGAAGTTTAAGACCTACAAGTAGAAGCACAAGATATTTTTTAACCAAAAGTACCCATTAATAAGGTACAACCATAAAACACACCTCTTCTTCGAAGGTCAGATAGACTGCAAATTATACCTTTAAGGTATGGATTCATTATTAAGAATAATGAAGTCCATATCATTGAGAATGATGAACCTTTGATCTATATGGAAGCTATCATGATTAGAGACTCAGACAAATGGCTAGAGGCTATGAAATTAAAAATAGACTCAATGTACTCCAATCAAGTATGAGCTTTGGTTGATGCACCAGAGGGTGTGATCCCTATTAGGTGCAAATGAGTCTATAAAAAAAAAAGATTAGAGCAGATAGTCAAATTGAAATCTATAAAGTCAGATTAGTGGCTAAAGATTTTTGATAAAAATAAGATATTGATTATGATGAAACATTATCACCTATTGCTATGTTTAAATCTATTCAGATTATGCTTGCAATAGTAGCATACCATGATTATAAAATCTGACAAATAGATGTGAAGACTATCTTTCTTAATGGTTATCTTAAGGAAGAGGTTTACATATCACAACCAAAAGAATTTATCTTAAGTGAGAGAGCAAATCAGGTATGCAAGCTTAAAAAATCTATTTATGGATTAAAGTAGATCTCGAAGAGTTAGAACATTCACTTTGATATTACAGTCAAAGAGTTTAGCTTCATCAAAAATGTGGGTGAATCTTGTGTGTATAAAAAGACTAGTGAGAGTGTCATTATCTTCTTAATGTAGATGACATACTTCTTATTGAAAATGATATCCCAATATTACAATCGATCAAGATATGGCTATCAAGTAAGTTTTTCATGAAGAATTTGAGTAAAGCATCCTATATACTTGGTATAAAGATCTATAGGCATAGATCTAAGAGGATGTTATGCTTGTCCCAGTCTAGGTACATAGACCTTGTGCTAAAAAAGATCAGCATGGATAGGAGTAAAAGAGGTTACTTATCCATGAGTCAAGACATACATCTCTCTAAAAGGATATCTCCTAACACACTAGAAGAGAGAAATAGAATGAGTTCTATTCCCTATACTTCAGCAGTAGAGTCAATCATGTATACTATGATATGTACCAGACTTAATGTTGCCTATGCCTTAGACATAGTTAGTAGATTTTAGATTGATCCAGATGAGGATCATTGAAAAACAATGAAAAATATTCTTAAGTACTTGAGGAGTAAGGATACTTTTCTGATATATGAAGGGTCTGATCTAAAACTAGAAAGGTATACTGATTCTAGTTTTCAATCAGACCCTGACGATAGCAAGTTCACTTCTGGATATGTCTTTACTCTAAATGATGGAGCAGTAAGTTGAAAAAATTTTAAGTAGTAGACTATAGCTGACTCAATCACTAAGGCATAATACATAGCTACAAGTGAAGCCGTCAAAGAAGCTGTCTGGATGAAAAAGTTCATCACTGAATTGGGTATCGCTCCTAAGATTGAGAACCCAGTACCACTTTATTGTGATAATACTGGAGTAGTTGGTGAAGCAAAGAAATCGAGGTCTCATTATAAATCCAAGTACATTCTAAAGCACTTCCATTTCGTTCATAAAATTGTTAAGAGATAAGGTGTAGTCATTGAATGAGTAGATACAAAGAATAACATAGTAGATCCGTTCACCAAGGCTCTACCACAGCAGCAGTTCGATCACCACCTTGATTGTATGGGGATAAAATATAAGGACAATTGGCTTTAGTGCGAGTGAAAAATTGAAAGGAATATACCGTACAAGCCAATCAAAATCTATATTTTCATGAATTTTTCCTTATAATCTTTCAGACTCCTGTAACTGACACTTTAAGAATAAATAAAAGATATATATTTTTCATCATATACTGTATCTTACATTTGTAATGATTATGATGGACCTTATAAATCAAAGCAATGATTTTAGAGTTATAATGAGATCATATTTATGAGATCTAAAATCTTAAAATTTTGATTCAGAATATTTCTAGTCATAGGAGCATTGAGTAAAGGATTAATATTTCAGATAGACTGGTACATCCTATGTATGCTCGATGATGAAAGCGGTTGATCTCATAAGTCACTTATGTGAGACACTAATATAAGGATGTGGATACTTATTAGAAAATGAGTTCACTGAACTGATCTATCTTAAAAAATATCTTATGAAATCTACTTATTCGTCAAAAGATATTTTCTTATAGTGAGAGTTGTGCATGTAATCCTTTGACCTGATACTACCATTAAACCTTATATACATGAATCCCTATTTTAGTTCATACTCATTCATGACTTAGTCATGTATAAGGTGTTTTGGATATAGTAAATTGTATATTAAGGTTGTGAGTAGGTCAATAAAGAATCGATCACTCCTGATAAAAAGAGATCATATCTTACTTGCTCTAATCATATGATGATTCAAGAAGATTTTGATCAAAATAGAATGAGAATTAGAAAAGATTTCTAATATTTCATTAATCAAATCATCATCATAAGATTGAGAGAAATATGAATGTAAAATTGGATGTGACATGATTCCACATCCATAATCATATTTGAGATACAATATGATTGCAGGATTGAATTACACAGTAACTCACCATTGAAAGATATTTTTTATATTTTTATTAAAATTTTATGTCTTTTGGATAGATATGATATGTTGCTAGACATCAAGCTTATCTTATAAGTTTGATTGAATTAAAGAATTTAATTCGATCACTAATTAGAAAGGATTCTAATTACTAAAACCAGATTAGCTCGATTGGACCTAAATTGGTTAGATTAGATTTTAATCAAATCAGATCAACTTACATCCTGACCTACTGTTGGTTAGATGTGAAATTCAATCGATCATATACAAAGAGAATTGATCAAGGATCTAATTAGATTAGATTATATTTGCAAGATGAACATGCAAGCATATGTTGCAAACCCTAACTCTTAGTTTCGAATCGGATTAGAAATTGGTTCCTATTTAGGCTTATTAAATCCAATTAAACTCAAACCAAATTTGGGTCTAACTTGGATTAACCCTTAGCTGGTCGAGTCTAGGTTGTTGGTGCATAAAATCAAATTTTCATGCCCTAAAAATATTTCTCTGTCGCATGGATATTTTCAAGCATACACAGATTTTAAATTGGAGTCCCATGAGATGGGACACTCCTTTCTAATATTTATCCACTTTGGTTCATGCTAAAAATGTTGGGATGCATAGGCAATTTTATGCATGTATTTCAAAATTATTTTAAAAAATTACAGTAGAAGATAACTAGATTAATCAAATTAATCTAACATGCATATGATCTAATCATCAAATCAATCTACTTTAGGATCTATGATATAATATATTGCATATAAAATCTAAAATAATTCGAAGACAAAATCAGCATGCATGCATATGAGCAGTAGATCACATCTACTTCTAATTTGAATTCAGAACTCTGTACCTGATCATGGGTCGACGATCTTCACTACTGAGAGACATGGTGGAGAGGATCCTCACTAGTTGCTAGCAGTCGCACATGCATCCAGCCTCTATAAAAAATCCACTCGAAGCCCTGATCTGATCGGTCTTCTCAAAAGTGCTAGCTTATTCGAAGACCTTTTTCTTGACTGATCGGGATCGTTTCTTCAAACTTATGAAATCTTTTCAGAGGTTGAAGATGAAATTTTGAGGATATGAAGAGGTGGAAGAAAGATGGAAAAGAAAATAATTTTTTTCTAATTTATTTTTTCCTCCCAAACCCTTAGAACCAAAAATCTGAAATTCAAATTTTTGCACACACCCCAAGAAAAAGGACCCTCTTCTCTATTTTTCACATCATGAACCATACCCAAAATTCTACCACATGAAGAGCTCTCTTTTGATATCTTACACACATAAAATAAACCACAAAAACCCCTTTTATAGGCATGTAAGGAGGTGGGGTGAAGAGTTCTAATGATCCTGGACTCTTATAGGATTCTGTCTCCCTTCACAATTTCACATCCCAAAATACATCAAAAAAATTTGGGATGCCCCTTTCCATATTTTTTTTATAGTAAATCAATTCTCCAACTGATCTCTCATAAAAAAATCTTCTCAAAATATCACACATATAAGGAGAAAAAATTTTATTGGTGTGGAGAGATTGATCTGGATGAGAACAGATTCTCTTGATAAGAAATATTTTGAAATCCAATTTTAGAATCTACCTTTTATCAAAACTAAATTAGATTTGGACATGAGATAGATAAGGAAAAGGACTCTTTAGTGTAAAAAAATCTTACACAAAATAATTTTGTGTGTAGAGATATATAGCTTGCAATCTAGATTGGCGCAGGGAGAAGAGTCCTATTCCAATAAGGACTCTAAGTTTCCTTATTTGAATCCAAATCAAATCACATCTAGTTTAATCCAAATAAAATATATAAAACTTAATTTAATTAGATTTATAAATTTTTAATCAAATTTTAATCAAATTAAGAGTTGATTAAATCAAAATCCTGATCAAATCAGAGACAGTTCTCCCTTAGCGATTAGGTCATCTCATAACCTAATCGGGTCAAACCTAATTGAATCTAATTCAATTAGATTTTATTTAATCTTCTTTACTCAATCAAATTGAATTAATTAATAATTTAATTATTAATTAATCTTTTATTAATTTACTAATATTTGATGGATTAATTTATTATAACTTTTTGCATAAGGTTAACCATCAATCGAATTGACGATTAAGCCTTTGAATGATTTTCAATCGTTGATCAACCACATGATCAGTCAGAAACTTCTTTTGAGTGTGACCCCATAGGTTCAAACCTAAACTGATAGCACAAGAATATCTTTCTGAACCAATCGATGTAACCATCTAGCAATGATGACCCGACATCCGGATAGGTCAAATGATGGCGAAACAACATTCAAGAACCTATTGATGTATGGTTACAGTATAATTCATCCCTTTGATCTTAATGATCGAGGATAATCTAGGATTTAACTGTCAATCCTAGATAAGTCATCCACATTATATTTCAATCTTTTTCAAATTCATCATATGGATTATCCGGGTCTAAGTTTTGCTAAATTGAAATACACTGATGCATATCTCCTACTAATTCAAAGGGATCAATCTCATCTTGACTCACGCACTGACTTGACAAGTACTTGACTGTATCCAGAAACCTTCCATCACTGAATTAAAAATTCAGTTAGTCCAGTACCAAAGTATAATAAGTTGCTTGCAAGTCACCGTGGTTATCTCAGGTCGGAGGGATACTTATACCCATACCCTTCGCGAGCTACTCTTGACAGCAGAGTGCTCCATAGTTGGCCACGTTTTGTAATGATGTACTTCTATATCTCACCTACATGCCATATCAATGTCTCCACACTATTTGGTTATGAGGATAACTAATGCATATGGCATACAACGACTTACACTTGATATCACTATCATCTCAGTAATAGCGTATCGTTTGGTCGCGAATCAATTTAAGGACTACGCGATAAATCTTCCTTTATCGATCAAAGTAGTCCTAAGGACTTCATCACAACATAAGAGTTCGTTAGAAGATTTAACCTTATGATAAAAAAATATCAAATAACTTTTATTATTTATCAATTCATATATATTTATAATTAGTACAATCATCAAATAATTAGTTTTAGGACACAATTTCCAACAACTCCCACTTGGACTAAAGCCAATCAGCATAGTATCATATGCCCATCTTCGATTTATCATCTCAAAACTTCTATATACTGAGACTTTAGTAAATAGGTTGGTCAAGTTCTCTTTTTCATCGATCTTCTAAAGTTCGACGTCACCTTAATAGATTTTTCAAATAAGATGGTAGCGATGCAAAATACCTAGTAAGCTAATAGGACTTCGGCTCCTTCGCATGAGCTATGGCTCCGGTGCTGTATAATACAGTAGGACCATCATCGGAGGGTGCCACTCCTAACTTGTCAATGAACCTATACAATCACATAGCTTTCTTGCAAGCATCGAATGCTGCAATGCATTCTGCCTCACAATTTGAATTTGACTATATTTTTCTGCTTGGAACCTTTCTAGCAGATTGCTCCATTATTTAGGATAAGGATGTATTCTGATATATTCTTGCTATTATTATGTCCAACTAAAAACTAAAATCATACTCCATAAATTTTAAATCAAATTCTTCATAATTGAGTCACTGATCCTCAGTATTTCTCAAATATATAAGGATGTCCTACCAGTGATTCTAACCCAAATCTTGCAAGTATCCACTCACTACCCTAGTGAGTATACTATATCCGGTCTCATACATAGTGTAATGATAGAACAAGTTTGACTTATAAACACCCTATATATGTTGGACTGAAAAAACCTAAGCAACCTCTTAGATTTATCTCTATAGATCTTCATCACTAGGATAAGAGATGCTTTTCTCAAAGTCCTTTATGGAGAATAATAATAACAACGAAACTTTTATTTCCTGTAATGTAAGGAATGTCATTTCCGATTAAGAGAATTTCATTCACATACAAAATAAGAAATACACTTATAGAACTATTAACCCATTTGTATTTGCAGAATTTTTTTTCGTTCTCAACGAAGCCATGCATTTTGATCATTTACCAAAATACACATTTCAACTCCAAAATATTTAGTATTGCCATAAGAAAAAAAAATCTCGTTATGATCAATACCATAATGTTGACAATATCTTGAGGCAACCAGACGAGCTTTGTAGGTCTCCACCTTTTTGTCTGTGCTACCCTGATCCTATAGAAGATCTATTTACACTCTATGCGTATTACTTCTTCGAGTGGATCAACGAGTGTCCATACACTATTGACCATTATGGACTTCATTTTAGACTCTATGGCTCGAAGCCATTGATCAAAGTCGAACCTCTGCATGACATCCATGTAGGTGATCAGATGCTTGTTATTCTCATCGAGTTCAACAAGTTCACATCCCGGACCTAGATACCGAAGTATCTATCCGACGGATGCGGTACTCTACCGGATCTCCTTAATGGTGCCTCTACAATGGGTTCTAGATTTGATCTAATCAAATTCGATTCTATGGGTTCTCTAGATTATGTCGGTTCTTCTACCTGTCGAACTTCATAAGTTTTGCATTAAAGGCATCAGTACCTTCACCAAGGTACTTCTTTTTTGAAAAGAATATCGAACAACTCTTGTTCTTTAGTATGATAGAAATTATATCCTCTAGATTCTTTGAAATTATCCTACAAAATAATATATATAGGACTGAGATCCAAACTAATCGATCTATAAATGCTCAACATAAAATAAACACTCCCAAACCTCAAGGTAAGAAAGTATCAGCTTTTGCTTAGTCCATATCTCATATGGAGTCTTTGTGACTAATTAATTCAGAATTCAGTTCAGAATATGACAAGTAGTCTTAAGAGCATGACCTTAAAAAGAGATTGACAGACTTTTAAACCCCATTATGGATCGAACTATGTCTAACAAAGTTGATTCTAATAAGAAAGAATCTTTATTCTCTTCTAAATATGTCAAAATTTATCAGAAGGGCATTCTGCTCTTTGGTCTGATCAAAGAATTTCAATGCTCTTTCTAGTTTATTTCTCTATCTTATTATGAAATTATTTGAATATTTTAAATAATCTAAATTTATGGCAAACATGATCGTAGATTCAATACATTAGTATGTATTAGATTCAGAACATCATTAGCTCGTTCATCTTTTTTAACAAAAAGTAACTTAATCATCTTACTGAGGAGATAGAATTGACAGGTTGACAATGATTCACAATCATTGACCTCAAGAATTATCTCCTGTTGATCCTATTCTTATTTATATAATCGAGCTTAAATTGCCAAAGATAGACTTTCATGATATTATCTACTTTAGGGAGTTTGTTTGATTATGTACAATACACTAACAGGCTGTGACTATTCATAAATGTCATTTCTCAGTTATCCACATGATTTTGACATCATTCATATGATATCACAAAAATCATTAGACAATAGTGACAATCACTAAAATGACATTATTAGAATTGAAAATAGGCTCGATAATACCTAAAATCAGGATTGGAACATAACTTCCAACTCTAATGTTCAGGAATCTTTTGCTGTTTTCAAACTTTCTACTAACCTGAAATCATTGCAACAATTTGCATGGACTTCTAATATCCAATACCCAGGTAGTAGTGTCATAGAAAGAGAAATCATAAGGTGTTATCATATAAGTACCTTATTCAGCAATCTTTTACTGATTTCTCTTTCTTTGCCTGTTCAGAGCAAGGAACTCTGTCAGATCAGATTAACCTTAGACTCTTTTATCAGTTCAGACTCATTAGCCCAAGCATGACTATTTTATATCTTCTTTTTTTTTTTTAAATTATTGCCTCACTGAAGACACATCTTCAGGGGTTTGAAAAAACTCCAACATTTGAAGAATTTTCTCCCACTGAGCATCATCGAATTTATAACTAAATTCATGTTCTTTACTGCTCTTGTTGCTCCTAGATTGATTTTGATGATTACAAAACAGATTGAAGGGATACAATATTTTAAAATGAAAAAGTCCTTATGCTCTTCAAGGGGCAAAATTGTAATTTCACTAAAATCCTGATTTGATAGTACCATTTGGTAGAACAAATAATTTGAAATCTATTGATGAAAATTTCATTGTGTTTGGACTTATATTTTTGAAGTTATGAAGGTTTGAAGTGCATGAGTCGACTCATGAGTCAACTCATGGCACTGTGAGCTGATTGGCACGCAAAAATTCTCCTTGGCACGCTAGTTTTCTGGCTTGGCACGACCTGTGAGTCGACTCATGAGTCGACCCACAAGGCATGAGTCGACTCATGAGTCGACCCCTGCTAATTTGAGCCAAGAAATTCCAGAAAAGCATTCTCTGATTTTTGCAACAGAGGTCGACTCATGAGTCGACCCCTGAAGCATGAGTCGACTCATGAGTCGACCCCTGCGACGGAAAATGTCAGCAACGGCTATTTTTTTGCCCATTTTAATTACCATTTATGCTTCCTAAAAATCCTCTAACGGCTCTTTATCTGCCTAAATTGTTTTCTCTTGCTTCTAATGCTACAAAATACTTTAAATGATGAAAGAAATTGCAGATTAAATAGCGGATCAAACGTGAAATCAAATGAGAAGAAAAAAAGAAGAAAAAGAGAAGAACAGAAGAGAGGATCCGAAATTTGCAAGAAAAAGCCTGAGATCAACGAAAATCCATAGAGAAAAAGAGAGAGGATCCACAATATACCAGAGAGATTGTGAAAGAGAAAAGGAAGATCTTTCAAGGAGAGAATTCTTCACGCCTATCGTTTCAACCTTGATCTAGAGATCGTTCAAAGCTTTCAAGAGATCTTCAATCAACAATCAACCTCTTCTCAAGCGTTCAACCATTCATTCTTCTTGAGAAAATCTGAAAAAGGGGTTCTTCATTTGAGTAAAGCTTTTATTGTTATATTTGCTCATTTAAGGAGCTGTTATTGTATTAATCTGTGCTCTAAATATTCTTACTCTTTGTGAGTTTTTGCTCTTGTTTTTGGAGGATTTCCAAAATAAGGAAAGGTTGATCCGAACCTGAAATCGGAGTGTTTTGGGTTTGCTTGTACCCGAGAAACAAGTGTTCTAGCTTGGGATAGCTAGGGTCGGAGTTTCCGACGTCTTGTATTCTAGCTTGGGATAGCTAGTGTCGGAGTTTCCGACGTTTTGTATTCAGGTTGAATACAAAGGATAGTGGATTGAAATTCCCAAGTGGGATCTTGGGGAGTGGATGTAGGTGCAAGGTTAGCACCGAACCACTATAAATCCTTGTGTTTGTGGTGTGCTTTATCGCTTTATCTTATTTCTCTATTATATCCTTGCAATACTACTTTAGGTAATTAATATTGATTTAAAGCCATTGTTCTGTTCTTCATAAGTTATTTGTTGGGCTTAAAATTTTTAGAAACCCAATTCACCCCCCCTCTTGGGTTGCATAGCTGGGCAACAAGTGGTATCAGAGCCAGTGCTCTAGCCCTTCTTTGATCTAACAATCAAAGAGCCAAAGATCTATGGCAACCCATGTTGGAACTTCTCTAGCTGAGGGGCAATCAACAAACCGACCTCCACTTTTCAATGGGTCTAATTACACCTATTGGAAAGCTCGGATAAAGATTTTCATACAAGCACTCGACTATGATATGTGGGGTATTATAGTGAATGGTCCTCACACACCCACCAAGATTATAGATGGTGAGGAGTCAACCAAATCTGAGAAAGAATGGGATGAGGTTGACAAAAAATTGGCACAATTAAATGCCAAAGCTATGAATGTTCTTTATTGTGCACTAGATGCTAGTGAATTTAATCGCATTTCTACTTGTGCATCTGCTAAAGAAATATGGAATAGGTTAGAAGTCACCCATGAGGGAACAAATCAAGTAAAAGAGTCTAAAATAAACATGCTTGTACATAAATATGAATTGTTCAAAATAGAGCATGATGAGTCCATAACTGCTATGTTTACTCGTTTTACTGATATAATCAATGGTTTAAAGAGTCTTGACAAATCTTATACTAACAGTGAACTTGTAAGGAAGATTCTCAGGTCACTGCCAAGAACTTGGGAAGCCAAGGTGACTGCCATCCAAGAAGCAAAGGACTTGAACACTCTACCTCTAGAAGAGCTTCTTGGATCCTTGATGACTCATGAACTTAGCATGATGCAACATCAAGAGGATGAAATCAAAAAGAAAAGAACCATTGCCCTCAAATCCACAACTTCACCTGATTATGAAACAGATGACTCTGAAGATGAAGATCAGGATGAGGAGATGGCTCTCATCACCCGGAAATTCAAGAAGTTTCTAAGAAAAAGGAAACAGGGGATGAGAAAGAAATTTACAAAAGGGGATCAAAGCATAGAAAAGGAGAAAGATCAAACCCCTATATGCTACGAGTGCAAGAAGCCAGGATATTTCAGATCCGAATGTCCTCAATTGAAGAAAGGTCCAAAGAAATTCAAAAAGAAGGCAATGATGGCGACCTGGAGTGCGAGTGATGACTCAAGCTCCGACGAGGAAACCTCAACCGAACAAGCCAATCTGTGCCTGATGGCACATGAAAATGAGGTAACTTCTGAATCCACTAGTGAATTTACTTTTGAAGAATTGCATGAAGCTTTCTATGATTCAATTGATGAATTAAAGAAACTAGAGAAGAAAAACAAAGAGCTGAAATTGGAAAATCAGTCCTTAGTGAAACAAGCTGAAATTCTTTCAATTGAAAAATTCACATTGATTCAAGAAAATCAAAACTTTAAGGATGAAATTAACAAGCTGAAATCTATAGTAGATAAGTTCACCTTAAGTTCAAACAAGCTAAATATGATCCTTGATAATCAGAAAGCTATATATGATAAGGCTGGACTTGGTTATAAACCCCTGAAGAAACAAAAATTTTTGAAGGATATTTATGCAAATTATTCAAGCAAAAAGCCTACAAATATTACTTATTTTAAATGTGGAAGAATAGGACATAAATCATACACATGTCTTATTAACAAATATGCAAACACAAAAAAAATATGGGTTCCAAAAGGAACCATTCTGACTAACCTGAAAGGACCCAAGAAAGCTTGGGTACCTAAGACAGAAACTTGATCTGTGCTTGCAGGTATGTCTAGCATCCCAAGAAGGAAACAGGAAATGGTATCTTGACAGCGGATGCTCGAGACACATGACTGGTGATGAATCACAATTCATCACGCTTGATGCTAAGGATGGAGGGATGGTCACCTTTGGAGATAATGGCAAAGGAAAGATCATCGGGATAGGTAACATTGGTATCACTCCCTCCAAATACATTGAGAATGTTTTACTTGTTAAAGGTTTAAAGCATAACTTACTCAGCATTAGTCAATTCTGTGATAAAGGGTATAAAGTAAGTTTTGAATCATCTGTATGCATTGTGACGAGTCCTATTAATGATGGCATTAAATTTATAGGACATAGGCATGGCAATGTTTATATGGTAGACTTGAATGATTTAACTAAATTAGACATGCAATGCCTAGTTTTCTTAAATGCTAAAATAAATGAGACTAGTTGGCTGTGGCATCGTAGACTTGCACATATTAGCATGCATTCTCTTTCAAAATTAATCAAAAAAGATTTAGTTCTCGATTTGCCAAAATTGAATTTTGAAAAGGATAGAATTTGTGATGCATGCCAATTAGATAAACAAACTAGAGTATCATTTAAATCCAAAAATACTATTTCAACTTCTAGACCTGTAGAGCTCTTACATATGAATTTATTTGGACCAACTAAAACCACTAGTCTAGGAGGAAAACGATATGGATTTGTAATAATTGATGATTACTCTCGTTATACTTGGGTTTTCTTTTTAGCTCACAAAAATAAAACTTTTCAAATTTTTACGAAATTTCATCGAAAAGTCACTAATGAAAAAGGGTTTTCAATTCAAAATATTAGAAGTGATCATGGAACAGAATTTGAAAATCATGACTTTGAAAATTTTTGTGATGAAAATGGAATTGGCCACAACTTCTCTGCTCCTAGGACACCCCAACAGAATGGGGTAGTTGAAAGGAAAAATAGAACCTTAGAAGAAATGGCCCGTACCATGCTCTGTGAAAGCAACCTTCCAAAATATTTTTGGGCGGAAGCTATTAACACAGCATGTTACATTTTAAATCGTGCTTTAATAAGACAATTTTTAAAGAAAACCCCCTATGAACTTTGGAAAGGAAGAAAACCAAATATTACCTATTTTCATGTTTTTGGTTGCCGATGTTTTGTATTAAATAATGGCAAAGAAAAACTTGGTAAATTTGATGCAAAATCAGATGAAGCAATCCTTCTAGGTTACTCCTCCACTAGTAAAGCATTTAGAGTGTTCAACAAAAGAACCTTAGTAGTTGAGGAGTCCATACATGTTGCCTTTGATGAATCTAACGATCCTCCTTCAAGGAAGAATGAGGGTGTTGATGATGCAGATCCACTAATAGAAGGTATGAAGGAGATCACTCTGAAAGATTCAGCAACTCCAGAAGACAAGGATCAAGAAGATGAACAAAATGAGAAAGGTGAAGAAATTCAAGAACAACCTCAAGGTACAAATGACTTACCCAAGGAATGGAGGTATGTTCACAACCACCCTAAGAAATTAATTATCGGTGATCCTATGCATGGGGTAAAAACACGTTCTTCACTTAGAGATGTACTTAATCATTGTGCTTTTGTATCTCAACTTGAACCTAAAACTTTTGAAGAAGCTGAAAATGATCATAACTGGATTAATGCTATGCAAGAAGAACTCAGTCAATTTGAAAGAAATAATGTTTGGACCTTAGTGAAAAGACCTAAAGATTATTCAATAATTGGCACAAAATGGGTCTTTAGAAACAAGTTAGATGAGCATGAAAATGTAATTAGAAATAAAGCAAGACTGGTTGCTAAGGGATATAATCAAGAAGAAGGAATTGATTTTGATGAAACCTTTGCACCTGTTGCTAGATTAGAAGCCATTAGACTTCTACTTGCTTATGCTTGCTTTATGAAATTCAAACTATTTCAAATGGATGTTAAAAGTGCATTTTTAAATGGATATATTTCTGAAGAAGTATATGTAGAACAACCCCCAGGATTTGAAAATCATGCTTTTCCCAATCATGTCTTTAGATTAAATAAAGCTTTATATGGTCTAAAACAAGCACCTAGAGCATGGTATGAAAGGCTAAGCAAATTTCTACTAAATAATGGTTTCTCAAGAGGCAATGTAGACACAACCCTATTTATTAGAAGAAACCAAAATGATATGCTAATTATACAAATTTATGTTGATGACATAATTTTTGGGTCTACTAATGAATCCCTTTGTCAAGACTTTGCTAAGCTTATGCAGGGAGAGTTCGAGATGAGCATGATGGGAGAACTCACTTTCTTTCTCGGACTCCAAATCAAACAATCAAAAGAGGGAATCTCCATCACCCAAAGCAAGTACACCAAGGAACTACTCAAAAGATTTGGAATGGAGAACTGCAAACCTATTGGCACACCAATGAGTCCCTCAAGTAAGCTTGACAAGGATGATGAAGGTAAAAGCGTAGACTTAAAATACTACAGAGGTATGATTGGCTCATTATTATATCTAACTGCAAGTAGGCCTGATATCATGTTTAGTGTTTGCTTATGTGCAAGATATCAATCTAATCCTAAGGAATCTCATTTGAATGCTGTTAAAAGAATCCTTAGATACTTAAATGGTACACAAACTATAGGGTTATGGTACTCTAAGGACTCACAAATTAATTTGTTAGGATATTCTGATGCTGATTTTGCTGGATGTAAATTAGATAGAAAAAGCACAAGTGGAACTTGCCAATTTCTTGGAGTTAACCTAATCTCATGGTTTAGCAAGAAACAAAATTCGATGGCACTGTCTACGGCTGAGGCCGAATACATTGCAGTCGGAAGTTGTTGTACTCAAATCTTGTGGATTAAGCAACAACTCGAAGATTTTGGAATCAAACTTAATGAAACTCCAATAAAATGTGATAATACAAGTGCCATAAATCTATCTAAAAATCCAATACAACACTCAAGATCTAAACATATTGAAATAAGACATCATTTCATAAGAGAGCATGTTCAAAACAAAAATATAATTCTTGAATATATTAGCACTGAAAATCAATTAGCTGATATCTTTACAAAGGCCCTTAGTGAGGATAGATTCTGTGAAATTAGGAGAAATCTAGGAATTCTAGATCCATTTGCCTAAACTTCTCTTAATTATTATCAAATATTCTTAGAGCTCAATTTCCAACAACTATCCTGGTTCCAAAAGCTCAGTTTTATCACTCTAAAAACTTATCATTGAGCAAAATTCCTTCTCCCAAAATTTTGAATTTTTCTGGAATTTATTTGTATTTTTCCTGATTTTTTGAACTTCATGAGTCGACCCCCATGAGTCGACTCAATGGCAAACTTCTAAATCTCACCAACTTCCATCGGGTTCATTTTTTTAAAACGGGAAACCCTGTTTGTGAGATGACTCATCTTCTCATCGTTCTTCTTCCGAAAGCCATCCTCTCCAAACTTTTGTTTTGCTCCAAATCCAAGGATCAATTTCGAGGCAATTCTCCCTCCTCCTCTCCACCAAAAATCGCCTCCTTGAAAAGGATTTTTCTGTGCTTTCTCGCAGTGATAGGCGCGGGTGGAATGTGCCCTAGAACTTCACCGTTCATTCAAAATCCACTTCTTTTCTCCACCAAAATTCTTCTTTACTCTTTTGTGATCCCTCCTCCACTGAATTCAAGTCTTCTTGTCTGCTACTTTATTGGATATGGCTCCAAAGATGAAACTTCCCCAAAGGAGGAAATCAATCCGAGAGCCTGAGGAAATTGTCCGAAAGAAAAGGCATGCTCAGTCTTCCACTGTTCCTAATCCAGTTTCAGTACCTGCTCAAGGTCCCTCTCAATCCTCCATAAGCCCCAGTGTAAATCTTCTTTCTGATAGAAAAGTAGAAACCGGGAAAAATATAGATTTTCGGTTCTTTGAGAAAGAAGGCTTTACTTTTGCTACCAAGATCAAAAATCAAGGATGGGAACTTTATTGCTCTCTTAAGGAAGTCACCTTTGTTGATCTAGTCAGAGAGTTCTACCAGAACCTAAATTATGGAAACGGGTCTGTGACTTCAACTGTAAAGGGGATTGACATCTGTTTGGATTCTAGGATATTGGGAGAGATACTTCAGTTGCCTAGTGAAGGATACTCATATATGGAACTCCCAATTAAAGAAGAAGGGATCAGAATTATCTTAGGAGAAGATTTTTCAGGAAGTTTAAACAGATTGGAAGCAAAGCTACTGTCCATTGAGATGAGGGTCCTGCATCAGATTGTGATAAAACTTTTCTTTCCTAGGAGTGGTAGACATGACTTACTATCTGGCAGAGATGTATGTGTCATATTTCATATCATCACTCAGACCCCCCTAAACCTCCCTGCACTTATGATAGAGGCCATGAGAGAAACTTTGAACAGATCCAAGGCACACTTGCCTTATGGTATGGCCCTTACTAGAGTTTTTAGGAGGTTTGGAGTTAGCTGTGAGGGGGAGACACCTACCAAGCTCTCACATGTGGACACTTTCAACCAACACAGCCTGCACCGAATGGGAATTACAAAGACTGTTGGTGGTTGGATCAAGGGCTCAGAAGAAAGAGCTGAGGAGAGAGCTGAGGAAAGAGCTGAAGACAGAACTGAAGGCAGAGTAGAAGAAGAAGGTCCATCTTCTCCTGTACATGACTTCAGGGCAGCTTCACCAGATACCCAGTTCATTCCTGATACTGAGGCTGGCCCTTCTGAGTTTACTAGGATGCCCACACCAGTGTATCAGCCAGAGAGCAGAGCACCTCATTCAGAGTTCAGACTGGCTGATGATCAGATCGAGCATATATCTCAACGTGTGGCTTCTTTGTTGTCTAGCCAGTAGAGTAGTACTTCTTTTGCACCTGGAGCTACTTCTTCTGATCAGACCATTACTCCCCACATCTCCACTGTATTTCAGATGATTTCAGATCAGTCCGTCAGGATACAGCAGCTTGAGGATACAGTCTGGAGACTTACTGGCAGAGTTCTTGACTTGCAGGGGCAAGTTCTTGCATTGGCCCATCCCCAGCCACAGGAGTCTACTATTGAGGTCACAGACCTCACTGCAGAGGCTGAAAGGCTCAGAGGAGCATTAGAAGGTGGATATGAGCTATTGAGGAAAGAGATCAGAGGATCGAGTGAGCATGCTACCACCCAGTTCACTGCTCTACTTCAATCTGTTTCCAGAGCACTGAACATCCTTGATTCTATCAGACTCATGGTATCAGCCCTAGCATCTCAGCATTCTCAGCCACCTAGTTCATCTCGTTCTCCTGCTCGTGCCATCACCTCCACTCGTGGCAGAGGCAGACGGGGTAGAGGACACACTTCTGATCCATCATCTCCTCACCCTATATCTGATGACTCTGATCATTGACTTATCTAGATCCTAGGAGTTAGTATCTTGTTCTAGGATCTATACCTTGGGGCCATGTATTGACATTTAGCTGGTTGAATTTTATGTATTGAAACAATTATGATATTAATGAAATCATCTTTTACCTATATCTTTGTAATGATTATATTTTGGTTATATTTCAATCTCTGATACATCTATTGAAATATTATCTTCTCCTTGTTGTTGTTTGCTATTGATAATTGCTATATTAAGGGGGAGCAAACATCTGTGAAAAACTCTAAAGAGGAAGAAATTAAAGAATATTTCAGAAAAAGAAAAGAAAGAGTTAACTATGTTTGATGATGTCAAAAAGGGGGAGAAATTAAAATTAAACAAAAATTGAAATTAGACAAAAAGCAAAACCCTAAATTATGAGAAAAAGGGAGAGAAATTAAATTAAAACAAATATTGAAAAAATTTAACAAATATTGGAGAAATTAGACAAAAACAAGGATTGAAAGATTAAACAAAACTTTGAGAAATTTTGGTATCAAAATTTGGTATCAGACAGAACTTTAACAAAAAATTATCCATCAAAAGCAAAATCATGAGTACAATACAAATAAGTATTTTTTTATATATATAAGCTCTGATATTCAAACTTGCTTTTGAAATTTTACTCACCTTGATACATCAATAAGAAATTTGTTTTACTCTGATACATCCTACAATTTCTTTCAACTTGATCTGATACATGATAACATTTGATCCGATACAGTGTGAAGGTTTCTCTAATATATTATAACATTTGCTCTGATACTGTATGAAATTTTCTCTGATACATTAAAAATTTTCTTGCTTTGATACATTATAAAATCTTTTCTGATATCATTGTAAAAATTATTTTTGCTCTGATACATAGAAAAAGTTATTTATCTTCTCTTGCTCTGATATATCTTGAACTCAAAATAATCTAATACCCTTTTCAAATCTTTAAGAAAATGGACAAACTATTTTTGCATTTATATTACATGCCAAAAGAATCATACTCTTTTCAAGCATATACACCTATAATGGATTCTTTTGAAATTAATGCATTAACATAAATATTTTTGTTCATATGTTTTGTCATCATCAAAAAGGGGGAGATTGTTGCTCCTAGATTGATTTTGATGATTACAAAGCAGATTGAAGGGATACAATATTTTAAAATGAAAAAGTCCTTATGCTCTTCAAGGGGCAAAATCATAATTTCACTAAAATCCTGATTTGATAGTACCATTTGGTAGAACAAATGATTTGAAATCTATTGGTGAAAATTTCATTGTGTTTGGACTTATATTTTTGAAGTTATGAAGGTTTGAAGTGCATGAGTCGACTCATGAGTCAACTCATGGCACTGTGAGCTGATTGGCACGCAAAAATTCTCCTTGGCACGCTAGTTTTCTGGCTTGGCACGACCTGTGAGTCGACTCATGAGTCGACCCACAAGGCATGAGTCGACTCATGAGTCGACCCCTGCTAATTTGAGCCAAAAAATTCCAGAAAAGCATTCTCTGATTTTTGCAACAGAGGTCGACTCATGAGTCAACCCCTGAAGCATGAGTCGACTCATGAGTCGACCCCTGCGACGGGAAATGTCAGCAACGGCTATTTTTTTGCCCATTTTAATTGCCATTTATGCTTCCTAAAAATCCTCTAACGGCTCTTTATCTGCCTAAATTGTTTTCTCTTGCTTCTAATGCTACAAAATACTTTAAATGATGAAAGAAATTGCAGATTAAATAGCGGATCAAACGTGAAATCAAATGAGAAAAAAAAAAGAAGAAAAAGAGAAGAACAGAAGAGAGGATCCGAAATTTGCAAGAAAAAGTCTGAGATCAACGAAATATCCATAGAGAAAAAGAGAGAGGATCCACAATATACCAGAGAGATTGTGAAAGAGAAAAGGAAGATCTTTCAAGGAGAGAATTCTTCACGCCTATCGTTTCAACCTTGATCTAGAGATCGTTCAAAGCTTTCAAGAGATCTTCAATCAACAATCAACCTCTTCTCAAGCGTTCAACCGTTCATTCTTCTTGAGAAAATCTGAAAAAGGGGTTCTTCATTTGAGTAAAGCTTTTATTGTTATATTTGCTCATTTAAGGAGCTGTTATTGTATTAATCTGTGCTCTAAATATTCTTACTCTTTGTGAGTTTTTGCTCTTATTTTTGGAGGATTTCCAAAACAAGGAAAGGTTGATCCGAACCTGAAATCGGAGTGTTTTGGGTTTGCTTGTACCCGGGAAACAAGTGTTCTAGCTTGGGATAGCTAGGGTCGGAGTTTCTGACGTCTTGTATTCTAGCTTGGGATAGCTAGTGTCGGAGTTTCCGACGTTTTGTATTCGGGTTGAATACAAAGGATAGTGGATTGAAATTCCCAAGTGGGATCTTGGGGAGTGGATGTAGGTGCAAGGTTAGCACCGAACCACTATAAATCCTTGTGTTTGTGGTGTGCTTTATCGCTTTATCTTATTTCTCTATTATATCCTTGCAATACTACTTTAGGTAATTAATATTGATTTAAAGCCATTGTTCTGTTCTTCATAAGTTATTTGTTGGGCTTAAAATTTTTAGAAACCCAATTCACCCCCCCTCTTGGGTTGCATAGCTGGGCAACAGCTCTCAATAACACCACATGGCTGTGGGGGTGCATATGGGCACTGTATGGCCTCTCCCCCTATCCGGTCTACAAGTAACCGGGCCTTCAACCTAGCTCATGTTAGGGCAAGGTTCTCCTCCTGTCCCTAACATGGATGTGGGGGCGCATATGGGCGCTGTGTGGCCTCTCCCCCCATCCGATCTAAAAGTAATCGAGCCTTCGACCTTGCTCATGTTAGGGCAAGGTTCTCCTCCTGTCCCTAACATGGCTGTAGGAACGCATATGGGTGCTATATGGCCTCTCCCCCCATCCGGTCTACAAGTAACCAGGCCTTCGACCTTGCTCATGTTAGGGCGAGGTTCTCTTCCTGTCCCTAACATGGCTGTGGGGGCGCATATGGGCGCTGTATGGCCTCTCCCCCCATCCGATCTAAAAGTAACCAGACTTTCAACTTTGCCCACATTAGGGTTTGTTTTCATTGTCCGATGGGGTCGTCCCCTGTCGTTACAAGTCTATGCCAAAAAGGAAAAGATGTGCAAGTCTGAAAAGAATCTTGATTTAAAGCGAGATCGTTCGCAATACATTTACAAGTTTTTCAAATCCCAGGGCTGTAGAAGGTCTGCTTCCTATCAAGGTCCTCTGGAGATGGAGTTGATGATCCCAATTGGAGGTCGATCTCCAGGCTGCTATTCCCTCCTCGACGGTTCAGGCTGCAGTAGGGCCCTTGGTCAATCCTCTTTACCCTCAGGCCAGTGTCGAATGAACCTGTCGAGCCGACCTCGGCTGATGAGCTCCTCGATCTCATCTCGGAGCTGAATGCATTCCTCCATGTTGTGGCCGTGGTCACGATGGTAGAGGCAGAACTTATTAGGATTGTGCTTTTCGGGGTACGTGCGCATCCTTTCTGGCCTTGGGAGCTGCTCTCTGACTTCCATCAGCACCTGGATCTTCGATGCGTTGAGGGGGCATAGCTGCGGAATCTCCCTGGGGGAGACCCCCGACGGACTCGACGCTCCAAGCTTCTCTGTCTGCACGCTCGGGGAGGAGTCTGGGCACGCTTGTGCCTGGGGGGAGTCCGAGAATGCAGTCGAGCTTCTCTCGCCCCTTTCTCGACTGTGGGCTTACTCGAGTCTCCCGCCTGCCGCTCTCTCGCAGTCTCCTCGTCCTTCATCTTGAAGGCTTCTTCTGCTTGCGTGTACCCCTCAGCCCGAGCCAACAAATCAGCAAAATCTCTGGGGTACTTCTTTTCCAAAGAGAATAGAAGGTCGTTCTTCTGAAGGCCACCTTTTAGAGCAGCCATCACGATCGATTGGTCCAAGTTCCGGATCTCCAACGCGGCGATATTGAAATGGTTGACGTAAGCCCGAATGGACTCCCCCTCCCTCTGCTTGATGTTGATGAGGGACTCCGAACCCCTCCGGGGATGCCGGCTGCTAACAAAATGAGCCACAAACTGGTGGCTCATCTGATCAAAGGAAAAGATGGTACCCGGCTTCAGCACCGAGTATCAATTTCTCGTCGCTCCCTTCAAGGTGGATGGGAAAGCTCGGCACAGGATGGCGTCGGGCGTGCCATGAAGCAGCATCATTGTCCGGAAGGCCTCCAGGTGGTCAACTGGGTCCGAAGTCCCATCGTAGCTTTCAAACTGAGGGAGCTTGAAGTTCGGCGGGATCAGTTCCTGCATGATTATTTGAGAAAAGGGAGGGTCAGTACAAATATCCTCACCATAAGCGGGGGGAGCGTGGCGGAGTTCTTCGATCCACCGGTTCATCTCCTGGAGCCTCCGATCCAGAAAATTCTCTCGACTACGGGTCTCGAGGGTCTTCTGGCAGAATGGAGGTAGAGATCTTCCAGGGGTGGAATCGTGATCTGACTGAGGGCTCTCCACCCTCAGATTCATCTTTCCGGGAAAGACTGGGCGGCTGGCCCAAGTGGCCCATCCTATCGTCAGATTTTGGAGTTCTGACGATGCTCTCTCCAGTCGTACTGATGCCTGCGGCTGCTGCTGCTGTTGTATGGCCTGCACAGCTTCAGTGAGGCCTCTGACCTACTGCACCAGTAAGTCAAATTGCTCCGTGCCAACCACCATTGTCGGAGGAGGGGGAGGAGGCTGGGAAACTGGAGGTGAGGCCAGAGCCTGAGATCTGACTGTGGAGGTCGTGGATCACCGCGTGGATGCTTTACGGGGAGGCATCGGGCGAAGACCTAGTGGGGGAAGGAGGAGTGGATGTCGGAAAAGATGATCGGAGGCAGTCCCGTTGAGCACTCCTTTAAGAACAAGGGTACTGTGAAGACACAACGCCCTTTCTCTAGCACCAATCCTGTTGGTGCAAAAATCCACCTACGTCGGAGAAGCTGGAGTCGAGGGAGTCGCAGTCGCCGTCGGGACCTGCAAAGAAAGTCTAAATCGGAGTTGGGGGTACTCTGGCAAGACCCTCTGACGCTCAAGTCAGTTCTCTGCCTCAACAAGAATGGAGTGCTCGAACGAAAATTTTAGCAGAGTTTTGAGATAGAAATTAGAGCTTAGAGAATAACGTATCTGGGGTCCCCCTTTTATAGGCGGAGGGTGCAACAGACTGATAGCGATGTTTGTAACCGTCTGGCAGTGGGCCGCTCGGGGTCAGGAGGAGTTTGTTGTGAAGAGTAGTGGAGTGGAATCGTGGCCATCACCGGGACCTGCCACGTGGAGTCTGTTGCGGGGAGTGGAGCGATGTCCATTGTCGCAACTTGCCAGAGGGTGGAGGAGCCGTGCGGTATCCGTCGCAGGAAGTGGAGCAGAGTTATGGCCATTACTGTGGTCTGCCAGGGAGTGATGGAGCCACATGGGATTCGTCGCAGGAAGTGGAGCAGAGTCGTGGCTGTTACTGAGGCCTGCCAGGGAGTGATAGAGCCGCGTGGGATCCGTCGTAGGAAGTGGAGCAGAGTCGTGGTCATTACTGTGGCCTACCAAGGGGTCCGGGCCTGTCGGTCGAAGTTCGGTTGAGGTGCCTGGCAGAGAGAGGTAGCCATCCATCTGAGAGGAGCTCTTATGTTGCAAATCCTGTTGGGTGCCTTGGTCGTTAAGGCTGCAGGCGAGGACCACTTACCGTAGGAGCTCGATCAGAGGCTTTCCGCAGATGTAGTCCGATTTTGCACAGACTTCGACAGAGGGTCGACCGGCGGTAGATGTCAGATGATGCTGGAGAGGTTCATCCATCGGAGGGGTCCAACTACTGGATTCCATGAGCACGGTATTTGCCCGCTTATAGAAGTTCGATCGAAGTCTGATCTCCGTAGAAGCCCGGATGGGGATCATTTCTCGACTGCATTCTCGGCCAAGGCCTGTCTGCAACAGAAATCTGGAAGGAATTCATCCATAATGGAAGCTCGGGTGAAGGATTACGGTGGGAATCCGGCACGGACTGCTCATGGTAGAAATTTGAAGTAGATCGTTTGTAGCGAAAACTCGGAGTGGGTCGCTTGCAGTAGAAGCTCGGAGTCTGGCCCTTGTAGGAGTTCGGGGTGAGATCTACCTGCAACAGAAATTTAGGGTGGAAGTCCGGCTCCCGTGGGAGCCCGGACGAAGTCTACCTGCAGTTGGAGTCGGGGGCGAAGTCCGACTCCCGTAAGAGTCCAGATGAAGTCTTCCTGCAGTTGAAGTCGAGGACGAAGTCCGGCTCTCGTAGGAGTCCGGGCGAAGTCTTCCTGCAGTCGGAGTCGGGGATGAAGTTCGGCTCCCGTAGGAGTCCGGATGAAGTCTACCTACAGTTGAAGTTGGGGACGAAGTCTGGCTCCCGTAGGAGTCCGGGCGAAGTCTTCCTGCAGCCGGAGTCGGGGATGAAGTCCGGCTCCTGTAGGAGTCCGGATGAAGTCTACCTGCAGTTGAAGTCGGAGATGAAGTCCGGCTCCCGTAGGAGTCCGGGCGAAGTCTTCCTGCAGTCGGAGTTGGGGATGAAGTCTGGCTCCCGTAGGAGTCCGGATGAAGTCTACCTACAGTTGAAGTTGGGGATGAAGTCCGGCTCCCATAGGAGTCCGGATGAAGTCTTTCTGCAGTTGAAGTTGGGGATGAAGTTCGGCTCTCGTAGGAGTCCGGGCGAAGTCTTCCTGCAGCCAGAGTCGGGGATGAAGTCCGACTTCCGTAGGAGTCCGAATGAAGTCTACCTGCAGTTGAAGTCGAAGACGAAGTCTGGCTCCCATAGGAGTCCGGATGAAGTCTTCCTGCAGTTGAAGTCGGGGATGAAGTCCGGCTCCCGTAAGAGTCCGGATGAAGTCTACCTGCAGTTGAAGTCGGGGACGAAGTCCGACTTCCGTAGGAGTCCGGATGAAGTCTACCTACAATTGAAGTCGGGGATGAAGTCTGGCTCCCGTAGGAGTCCGGATGCAGTCTAGAAGGTGGTCGATCATCGTGAAAACTTGGGTAGAGTCCGTCCGTCGCGATGAATCCGGCCGACGCTGGTGGGGGCTTATCCGTCGGTAAAACTTGAGAGTGTTGTGGAGGCTCGACTGCCAGAGAGGTTCGGAAAGATGTCATCGAAGGTCGGAAGTCGGTAGAATCTCCGGAGGGTCATTCCTGTCACAAACTTCGACTGGGAGATATTTTATACCCAACACTTTTATTTTATAAATAATTTATAATAAATATTATTATTTTGAAACTAGGTCGACTCAATCAACATTGAGCCGGCTACATAAAGAGACTGGATCAACTCAGTTCAAAACTGGGTCGGCTCAGTAATGGCTTAGTAATTTTGTAAGCACGATTCAAGGAGTTTCAGATCTAAAAAATTTTGTATAATTCTAAAATAAAATCAATTATAATACTTTTAGATCATATCTAAAATTTTTATGATTCAAGATTTTATTTTGTCATGATTAAAATAATTTTAATCATATAGATTAGATACCTTATTTTTCATACATCTTTGTATCACATACAACAAACCTAAGATTTCAAGATCTAAAATTTTACAGAAAAATAAGTTCTTCCTTTCATGTTCTTCTTTATGGGATCTAATCATATGGCACCCCTACATTGAAGTAAATTTCAGTGCAGGGATAAAACGATAATTTTAAAACTTTTTCAAAATTATAATTTTACAGTAAAAATTATTAATTAATCTAATTAATTAATATGTATTAATCCTACACAAGGATCTAAATATGATATATACAGCATGTATTTAAATTTGAAATTTTGAATTCTACAGTAAACATTTTACTGTTATGTGTTCAGAATACATTACCTTCATGCAGGTAGTCGATCGCTGCAGTCTAATCACCATCGGGATGGTCTGATCGTCGCAATGCAGCCACACAATGTATCTGACCTCTACGGATCATCCACACGAAGCCTCCGGTCTGATCGGCTCCTCATGAATGCTAGTTCGTTGCAGAACCCTTTCGACGGTCGATGCTGATCGAACTCCTTCGATCGATGTCTGTCGACTCCTTGAATGCTCCAAATCATCAGCAAAGGTGCTTGAGAGGTTGATGAAGCTCTTCCTGAAGTTTGGTGGGCTCACGACACTCGTAGCTCATCTTCTCACTTCCCAAACCCTAGGCAGAAACCCTAGGGTACTCTCAGAAAAACCTGCGCCCTTTCTTTTTCTTTTCTTTTCTCTTCTTTTCTTTTCTTTTCTCACGCACAAGGCTTTTCTCACACCACCCTTCTCTCACAGATCAGATGTTTGCACACCCCATCTTCTCATCCCTTTTAAAATGGTGCAAGACCATATTTTTACCGTATTTTTACCGTGTGAGAGGATAAAGCTAGGTGGTTGCTCACTTGAATTCAAATTGAATTTGAATTCAAATGCCAACCAACCTATCCTTATCCACTGAAGGTGTGAGAAGGGAGGGGCGTGGGCTTCTTTGTAAGTGGAGAATATACACGAGAAACTTTTTTCTCGTGTAGAATAAGTGGCGCACAAGTGGATTGTAGGAACCAGATCTAGGGTTTCAGGGTTAGATCTTGAAACTTTTTCAAGATCATACAGCGGAAGACTAAAATAAATCAAAATTTATTTTTTAAAATTAGAAAATCTCTAGATCTAAGATCCTATTATATGATTATTACATAGCATTAAATCAGAAATTAAAATATATAAATATAGCATAAACTATATTTTGATCATATCAACATGTTTCTATACTACATCTAATGTATGTATTAAACAATAGATCAGATCTATTACCTTGCAAGTTAGATGCTCTAACCTCGCTGATCCGGGCTTAAGGATGATGTTGCAAGCCACACACACGTTCGGCCTCTAGGAGTCATCCACACGAGCCCACGAATCTCGATCAGAAGTCCTGATTCAGGAAATCAGCACAGTATGCTAGTACTGCGCTAATCCTTCTTTGATGGTTGATCAGGTACCTCCTTCTTCTTGATTTAGACTCTTCCAAAGATGAAAAGTAAAAGGAGGAGTTTCAGATCTGAGACACTCTCAGGAAACTCAAGATGGAGGGAGGAAAGATATGAAAACAAAAAACCCTAGAAGAAGACCCTCTTCTTCTTCACATTTTTCTCTCTAGACACCCTAACTTGTATCTTTTATATCTCCACGACCCAAAGGTTTTTCTCTCTAATTTTTGGATGATACAAAGTTCTCTGAAATTTCTATCTTCTCATAAAATTTTATGAGGAAACTCATCTTATATAGAGAGATATAATAGAGTCCTTGTCTAGATCAAATACCTAGTCAAGGCTTATCCAAACATGGCAAGTTAAGGGGCGCCCAACTCTTGAGCACCTCCTCCATATTTTCATGCATGGATCATCAGAAAAGGGTGCAAAATATATACCCTAAAAGCCATGAAAATTTCAAAAAAGATTTGGATAAATTCGGTGCAAAATTGAAAGAGTTTTGGATTTCTAAAACTCTATCTCATAGAATTCGAAATCCAAACTTATTCCTTTTTGATTTGATCCAAATCACCTTCCATGTAAGAAAGAAGAGAGGAAACCTTTTGTGAATGTGGGAGAGACTTGGGAGAGGGCTTTTGTCACATAAAATAAGTGGAGATTGGCGTTGAATAAGAGAGAGGGTGTGGGGAAGGCTTATGTGGCGCAAGGTGGAATCCTAGTCTTACTAGGATTCTATCTTATGACTTGTTTTAATTTGGTTTCCCAAACCAAATCAAACCAAAATTAGATCAACCTAATTAAAATAGGTCTTAACCCAATTAATAACTTAATTTAATCAGATTAAATTAGATTTAAATCTGATTTAATTTTCTAATCAAATTAGAAATTAGATTGACCCAAGTCCTAGTTGAACTAGGATTAGTTTTTTCTTGCACTTGGCTTATCCAATAAACCAATTGGACTTGATCCAATCAAGCCCAAAATAAATCTAATTAAATTATATTTAATTAGACTTAATCTCAGCCTATTGGCTTAATCAAATTAAGCCAATTAGCAATCAAATTGCTAATCGATCCTCCTGCAATACTTGCACTGGGTTAAATGTCAATCGTATTGATCATTTAACCCTAGAATGATTCTTAATCGTTGATCAACCATCTGATCGGATCATGAACTCTAATATGTGTGACCTCATAGGTCCGAACCTAAGCCAGTAGTATAGGAATAAATTTCTGTCCCAATCGAAGTGACCATCTAGCAATGGTACCCGACGACCGGATAGGTCGAATGTGTAGAACAACATCCTTAGAACCCATGCGGATATAGTTTTTATATAATTCATCCCCTTGACCAAAATGATTATAGGATACCCCAGAGTTCAACTGTCAACTCTGATCAGGTTGTCCACATTGTATTTCAAAATATCAAATCCATCTGATGGATTATCCTGGCCAAGGTTTTGCTAAATTGAAATACAGCGACTCATTCTTCTCCAACTCTTGGAGTGGTCAATTCCATCTCGATCACACTCTGACTTTGCAAGTACTTGACTGTGCCCAAAAGCCTTTCATCCCTAAATTAAAAATTCAGTTAGTCCAGTATCAAAGTACAGTGAGTTGCTTGCAAGTCACTGAGGCGATCTCAAGTCTAAGGGACACTTATACTTATATCCCATCAGAGACATTCTCGACAGCAGAATACTCTGGAGTTGGTCACGTTCAATGATGATGTACCCTTACATCTCACCTGTATGCCATACCAGTATCTCCACACTCCTTGGTTAAGAGGACAACCAACCCATATGGCCTACAGCGACCTATGCTCGATAGAAGCTGTCGTCCTTATTAACAGCCTATCATTTGGTCGTGAACAGTTTTAAGGACTAATCGATAAATCCTCTCTTTATCGAACTTAAATAGTCTTAAGGACTTCATCATAACAACGGAGTTCATTAGAAGATGAAAGCTTATGATGAAGATGCCAAATATATTTTATTTATTAACAAATCAATTACAATACTTGGTTGCTCAACCGTCAACAGCTTGACGATTGGCTTTTTGGGACACATTTCCCAACAACTCCCACTTGTCCTAAAGCCACTCGGCACAGTATCTAATACCCATCTTCGACTTGTGGTTGTCGAACTCCTTTATCGCCAGGGCTTTAGTGAAGGGGTCGGCCAGGTTCTCCTTTCCATCGATCTTCTGAAGGTCGATGTCACCTCGATCCACGATCTCTCGGACCAGGTGGAAGCGACGCAAGATGTGCTTCATCCGCTGATGTGCTTTGGGTTCCTTCACCTGAGCTATGGCACCAGTGCTATCACAGTAGAGCAATACCGGACCATCGAGAGAGGGTGCTACTCCGAGCTCGTTGATGAATTTTCTCAGCCACACAGCTTCCTTCGCGGCATCCGATGCTGCAATGTACTCCGCTTCACAAACAGAGTCTGCCACAGTATGCCTCTTGGAACTCTTCCAGCAGATGGCTCCACCATTCAGAGTAAAGATATAACCCGACACGCTTCTGCTGTCATCATGGTCAGATTGGAAGCTAGAGTCTGTGAACCCCACAAGTTTTAGATCTGACTTGCCATAAACCAACCATTGGTCCTTAGTATTTCTCAAATACTTAAGGATGGCTTTAACCACTTTTCAGTAATTTTCTCCAGGATCAGATTGGTATCTACTCACTACTCCTAGTGAGTATGCCACATCTGATCTTGTACATGTCATGGCGTACATGATAGATCCCACGACTGAAGCATATGGGACTCTTCTCATACGCTCTCTCTCTTCAGGAGTTATCGGATAATCCTTCTTAGAGAGAGAAATTCTTTGGCCTATCGATAGATAGTCCTTCTTGGAATTCTCCATGCTGAATCTCTTCAGCATAGTGTCTATGTACATGGACTGGGATAACCCAAGCATCCTTTTAGATCTATCCCTATAGATCTTCATCCTTAGGATGTAGGATGCTTCACCCAAGTCCATGAAGAACTGTGATGACAACCAAACTTTTATTCCCTGTAGTGCGGGGATGTCATTCCCGATTAAGAGAATGTCATCTACGTACAAGACAAGAAATACCACAACTGGATCATTTGCCCATTTATAGATGCAGGGCTCTTCTCCATTCTTAATGAAGCCATACGTTTTGATCACCTTATCAAAACGCATGTTCCAACTCCGAGAAGCTTGCTTCAGTCCATAAATGGATCTCTGAAGCTTGCACACCTTGGACTCATCTGTGGATATAAACTCCTCAGGTTGTATCATATACACCTCTTCGGTCAGCTCTCCATTCAGGAAAGCTATCTTTACATCCATCTGTCAGATCTCATAATCCAGATGGGCAGCTATTGCAAGCATTATCCAAATGGATTTGAGCATTGCCACAGGAGAAAACGTCTCGTCATAGTCAATACCATAACGTTGACGATACCCCTTGGCAACCAGACGGGCTTTATAGGTCTCCATCTTTCCGTCTGCACCCCTCTTCCTTTTGAAGACCCATTTACACCCAATGGGTTTAACCCCTTCAGGTGGGTCAACCAATGTCCATACATTGTTGACCTTTATGGACTCCATTTTGGATTTCATGGCTTCAAGCCATTTCTCAGAATCAGATCTCTGCATTGCATCCATATAGGTGATCGGATCCTCATTATTCTCATCAAGTTCGATGGGATCACCATCCCGGACCAAGGAACCGTAGTATCTGTCCGGCTGACGCGGTACTCTACCGGATCGCCTTAATGGTGCAGGTATATTGGGCTCCGGATCTGATCTAATCATATCCGATTCAGGTTCAGCTATTGGTGTCGGTCCTTCTACCTGTTGAACTTCATCAAGTTCAACCTTAGAGGTAACGGTTCCTTCACCAAGGAACTCCTTTTCTAAAAAGATTGCCTTAAGACTGACGAACACCTTTTGTTCATCAGCATGGTAGAAAAAATATCTTTTTGTCTCTTTGAGGTACCCTATGAATGAGCATTTGTCAGACCTAGGTCCAAGTTTGTCTGTGACTAATCGTTTGACATAGGCCGAGCACCCCCAAATCCTAAGGTGTGAAAGTGCTGGCTTACGTCCCGTTCATATCTCATATGGAGTCTTAATTACAGACTTACTTGGAACCCTATTTAACAGATAACAGGCCGATTTGAGTGCATATCTCCAGAAGGATATCGGCAAGCTAGCAAAACCCATCGTGGATCGGACCATGTCTAACAGAGTCCGATTCCTCCTTTCAGACACACCATTATGCTATGGTGTTCCTGGAGGAGTCCATTGGGAGAGAATCCCATTCTCTCCTAGATATGTGAGAAACTCACTAGAAAGGTATTCTCCTCCTCGATCAGATCGAAGAGTTTTAATACTCTTTTCCGTTTGTTTTTCTACTTCACTTCGGAATCATTTGAACATTTCAAATGAATTTGACTTATGTTTCGTCAGATAGACATATCCATATCGGGATAGGTCATCCGTGAAGTTATGAAGTAGAAATATCCACCTCTAGCACTGGTGCTCATGGGCCCGCTGTTGGGAAATGTGCCCCAAAAAGCCAATCATCAAGCTGTTGACAGTTGAGCAACCAAATATTGTAATTGATTTCTAAATAAATAAAATATATTTGGCATCTTCATCATAAGCTTTCATCTTCTAATGAACTCCGTTGTTATGATGAAGTCCTTAGGACTATTTAGATTCGATAAAGAGAGGATTTATCGATTAGTCCTTAAAACTGTTCACGACCAAATGATAAGCTGTTAATAAGGACGACAGCTTCTATCGAGCATAGGTCGCTGTAGGCCATATGGGTTGGTTGTCCTCTTAACCAAGGAGTGTGAAGACACTGGTATGGTATACAGGTGAGATATAAGGGTACATCGTCATTGAACGTGACCAACTCCAGAGTATTCTGCTGTCGAGAATGTCTCTGATGGGATATAGGTATAAGTGTCCCTTAGACCTGAGATCGCCTCAGTGACTTGCAAGCAACTCACTGTGCTTTGGTACTGGACTAACTGAATTTCTAATTCAGGGACGGAAGGCTTCTGGGCACAGTCAAGTACTTGCGAAGTCAGAGTGTGATCGAGATGGGATTGACCACTCCAAGAGTTGGAGAAGAATGAGTCGCTGTATTTCAATTTAGCAAAACCTTGGCCAGGGTAATCCATCAGATGGATTTGATATTTTGAAATACAATGTGAACAACCTGATCAGAGTTGACAGTTAAACTCTGGGGTGTCCTATGATCATTTTGGTCAAGGAGATGAATTATATGAAAACTATATCCGAATGGGTTCTAAGGATGTTGTTCTACACATTCGACCTATCCGGTCGTCGGGTACCATTGCTAGACGGTCACATCGATTGGTATAAAAATTTATTCCTATGCTACCGGCTTAGGTTCGGACCTATGAGGTCACACACATTAGAGTTCATGATCCGATCGGATGGTTGATCAACGATTAAGAATCATTCTAGGGTTAGATGATCAATACGATTGATATTTAACCCAGTGCAAGTGTTGCAGAAGGATCGATTAGCAATTTGATTGCTAATTGGCTTAATTTGATTAAGCCAATGAGATGAGATTAAGTCTAATTAAATATAATTTAATTAGATTTAGTTTGGGCTTGATTGGATCAAGTTCAATTAGTTTATTGGATAAGCCAAGTGCAAGGAAAAACTCGTCCTAGTTCAACTAGGACTTGGGTCAATCTAATTTCTAATTTGATTAGAAAATTAAATCAGATTTAAATATAATTTAATCTGATTAAATTAGGTTCTTAATTGGGTTAAGACCTATTTTAATTGGGTTGATCTAATTTTGATTTGATTTGGTTTGGGAAACCAAATTAAAACAAGTTATGAGACAGAATCCTAGTAGGACTAGGATTCCACCTTGCGCCACATAAACCTTCTCCACGCCCTCTCTCTTATTCAACGCCAATCTCCACTTATTTTGTGCGACAAAAGCCCTCTCCCAGATCTCTCCCACATTCACAAAAGGTCTCCTCTCTTCTTTCTTACATGGAAGGTGGTTTGGATCAAATCTAAAAGGAATAAGTTTGGATTTCGAATTCTATGAGATAGAGTTTTAGAAATCCAAAACTCTTTCAATTTTGCACCGAATTTATCCAAATTTTTTTTAAAATTTTTGTGGCTTTTAGGGTATACATTATGCACCCTTTTCTTGTGATCCATGTACAAAAATATGAAGGAGGTGCTCAAGAGTTGGGCGTCCCTTAACTTGTCATGTTTGGATAAGCCTTGACTAGGTGTTTGACCTAGACAAGGACTCTATCATATCTCTCTATATAAGATGAGTTTCTTTGTGAAATTTTAGGAAGAGATAGATATTTGAGAGACCTTTATGCCATCCAAAAATCAAAGAGAAATACCTTTGGGTAGTGGAGATATAAAAGATGCAAGTTTAGATATCTAGAGAGAAAAACGTGAAGAAGAAGAGGGTCTTCTTCTAGGGTTTTTATTTTCATATCTTTCCTCCTTCCATCTTGAGTTTCCTGAGAATGTCTCAGATTTGAAACTTCTCCTTCTACTTTCCATCTTTGGAAGAGTCTAAATCAAGAAGAAGGAGGCACCTGATCAACCATCAAAGAAGGATCAGCGCAGTACTAGCATACTGTGCTGATTTCCTGAAGCAGGACTTCTGATCGAGATTCGTGGGCTCGTGTGGACGACTCCTAGAGGCTGGACATGTGTGCAGCTTGCAACATCATCCTTAAGCCCGGATCAGCGAGGTTAGAGCATCTAACTTGCAAGGTAATAGATCTGATCTATTGTTTAATACATACATTAGATGTGGTATAAAAACATGTTGATATGATCAACATGTAGTTCATGCTATATTTATATATTTTAATTTTTGATTTAATTCTATGTAATAATCATGTAATAGGATCTTAGATCTAGGGATTCTCTAGTTTTAGAAAATAAATTTTGATTTATTTTAGTCTTCCGCTGTATGATCTTGAAAAAGTTTCAAGATCTAACCCTGAAACCCTAGATCTGGTTCCTTCAATTGGTATCAGAGCCAGGTTCTTTATTACATGATTATTTATACATGCTTAGATTATTTTTAGATTAGATCTAATTTATAATTTGATTATTAAATCTGAAATTAAAATTTTAGATCAATCACAAACTGCAAGGTTGTCCTGCTGTAAGGTTTACCCCTTACAGTGCAAAGGTTGTCCTAGTTTGTGTAGATCTATTTTTAATCATAAATTTATTAGATATGATCTAGATTAAATTTATGATTTATTAGATTTAAAAGATGTTTAAATCTAAAATAAAATCTCTTTGTTAATAATTTTTGTGCAAAGAAATTATTTAAAGTTGAAATTATTTCAATTACATGAACCTGTTTAGATTAGATCTAAAGTAGTTTCATGTTTATTTCACTTGCATCTTAATTATGAATCAAACATGCAATATGGTTGGTAGAATCATATTGTAAAATTATTTTACAAATATGAAAATTATTTTTTGAAAAGCCGAACCCAACCCTCAGCCCAAAACTTAATTAAGAATTAAGAAGTTGTTTGATTAGGTTCTAGGATTGTGAATTGAAGAACCTAAGACACAAATCATAACACATTGGGTTAATGGGTTAGTGGGAATTAGGTCCATTAATTGGGTTAGACCTATGGTTAGATTAAAGATGGACTTAATTAGAGAATTGACTAAATCTAATCAATTGTTGTCTTAGATTAGGTCAAGGATTCTCTAGATCAATTACAATAGTTGTAGTTGGTCAAGTCCATGTCTTTAACGAGAACCAAATGGACTTGATTCTTGGCTAAGCGGTCTAGCACGAACTGTTAGGTTGATCTAATCGAAACTAATTAAACCAGTTGGTGTCTAAGGTAAACCAGACCGGTGGTTTTTAATTGGGAGCCCGCTTACCTGGCCATTTCTGATGGTGTCTAAGGCAAGCTTTGGCAGACCCTCCCACTGATCGAACTTACCTGGCCTCTTGGTGAAATTATGTTTTGATCGGATCACTTGACTATTCGAGCTGACCCATGTCAGCTAGGTAAATCAGTGTGACTGATTTAGGTGCTCCTAGACCAGCCCTAGTCTCCCTTAAGCTGACTTGGTGAAGCCAGTGGGAGGATCATGATAAGATGGTTCATCTGACCTCATCCTCTAAATTATTTAAATCTTCTAAAATTATTAGGTCCTTAAAATGATAAAGTTATAGAGATAACTGAGTCATAGCCTCCCATTAAGGTGTTTGATAATGAGTCCATTAACTCAATAATCATTGCAGACCCAAAGGCCTGGTGCTTGTTGACTAATGGAATTATCACTCATCATATGATGACTTGGAAGTGTCTCTCTAATGGTGGTTAGGTGAGCCAACCAAAGTTGGGCTTAATCATTCGTTGGTTAGATACACCAAGTATGATCATGTTAATGGTTGGACCTAACCGGATCCTTACAGTGGAGGCCAAAGCCTACTGATTAGTTTTCTGGGGCAAAATTAAAATTACTAAAAATTATTTAGAGAAACAATTGGTTATGAACCTACCCTTAGATGTACATGGGTTGACCAACCAAAGTTGGGCTTGTGTGCAGTCTAAGTGGATTCTAGTACCCGCTAAGGAATTAGGGTAATTCCTCGAGTTGGAGGTAGAGGCTACCAATTCGAATAAAATAGTGGGAGAAACTTTTTGATTAAAATCCAAATCTTTAGGTTTAATGAATCAATTACTAATTAGGTTATGGTTCTCCTTTGTGCAAATATGGCCACTTCCCTATCGCTCCGATCATTGTTGGATAATGATAAGTTGGTGGGACCCAACTTCGGTAGCTGGTATCGAAAGTTGAAGATAGTCCTGGTGCATGAACGGATCCTATATGTGATAATAGATCCTGCACCTGAGGAGCCAGCTGTCAATGCACGTGGAACAATCAGAGACACTTACCAGAAGTGGCTCAGTGATCGAACCACGATGCGCTGTATCATGCTGGCTATCATGAGCGATGAGTTCAGTCGCAGATTCGAGATGGCTCAGCCAAAGGACAAGCTTCAAGTGTTGGAGGATGCCTTTGGCACACCCGATGACGTGGAGAGGCACAAGACTAGTTGTGCCATCTTCAACGCCAAAATGCGGGATGGTGCCTCTGTCACTGATCATGTATTGTACATGATCGAGCTGATGGAATGATTGAGCAAGCTCGACTTTTTCTTGCATGAGCAGCTTGGGAAAGATGTAATACTGAACTCACTGCCCAAGTCTTATCTCCCATTCCTCACTCATTATAGAATGACAAAGCCTGAAGAGAACTACCACAGGTTACTGGGGTTGCTTCAGAACTTTGAGAAGGATCACCAACTTCACAAGGAGTCGATGAATTTAGTGGGAGGTTCGTCTTCTGGTTCTCGACCTTTTAAGAAAGGGAAGAAGAACAAGAAGAAGAAAGTAAAGAAGGTGCAAGTTCAGGCTAGGACATCAGTGCAGAGCCAGACCAAAAAGGTCAAGCCTGATAAGAGTCTATTCTACTGGCAAGCACCCTAGATTAGATAGTGTGTCAGATATCTACTTATGGCACTGTAGGCTAGGTCATATAAACAAGAACAGAATAAACAGGTTGACTCAAGAGGGAATCCTCGAAGTTAGTGATTGTGAATCACTTCCAACCTGTGAGTCCTGTCTTCTTGGTAAAATGACCAAGTCACCTTTTACTGAAAAAGGTGAGAGAGCTACTGAGCTCTTGAGCCTAGTACATACTGATGTATGTGGGCCCATGAGCACCAGTGCTAGAGGTAGATATTTCTACTTCATAACTTTCACGGATGACCTATCCTGATATGGATATGTCTATCTGATGAAACATAAGTCAGATTCATTTGAAATGTTTAAACGATTCTGAAGTGAAGTAGAAAAATAAACTGGGAAGAGTATTAAAACTCTTCGATCTGATCGAGGAGAAGAATACCTTTCTAGTGAGTTTCTCACATATCTAGGAGAGAATGGGATTCTCTCCCAATGAACTCCTCCAGGAACACCATAGCATAATGGTGTGTTTGAAAGGAGGAATCGGACTTTGTTAGACATGGTCCGATCCATAATGGGTTTTTGCTAGCTTGCTGATATCCTTTTGGGGATATGCACTTGAATCGGCCTGTTATCTGTTAAATAGGATTCCAAGTAAGTCTGTAATTAAGACTCCATATGAGATATGGACGGGACGTAAGCCAGCACTTTCACACCTTAGGGTCTGGGGGTGCCCGGCCTATGTCAAACGATTAGTCACAGACAAACTTGGACCTAGGTCTGACAAATGCTCATTCATAGGGTACCCCAAAGAGAAAAGGATATTTTTTCTACCATGCTGATGAACAAAAGGTGTTCGTCAGCCTTAAGGTAATCTTTTTAGAAAAGGAGTTCCTTGGTGAAGGAACCGTTGCCTCTAAGGTTGAACTTGATGAAGTTCAACAGGTAGAAGGACCGACACCAATAGCTGAACCTGAGTCGGATATGATTAGATCAGATCCGGAGCCCAATATACCTGTACCATTAAGGCGATCCGGTAGAGTACCGCGTCAGCCAGACAGATACTATGGTTTCTTGATCCGGGATGGTGATCCCATTGAACTTGATGAGAATAATGAGGATCCAATCACCTATATGGATGCTATGCAGAGACCTGATTCCGAGAAATGGCTTGAAGCCATGAAATTCGAAATGGAGTCTATGAAGGTCAACGATGTATGGACATTGGTTGACCCACCTGAAGGGGTTAAACCCATTGGGTGTAAATGGGTCTTCAAAAGGAAGAGGGGCGCAGACGGAAAGGTGGAGACCTATAAAGCCCATCTGGTTGCCAAGGGGTATCGTCAACGTTATGGTATTGACTATGACGAGATGTTTTCCCCTGTGGCAATGCTCAAATCTATTCGGATAATGCTTGCAATAGCTGCCCATCTGGATTATGAGATCTGGCAGATGGATGTAAAGACAGCTTTCCTGAATGGAGAGCTGACTGAAGAGGTGTATATGATACAACCTGAAGGGTTTACATCCACAGATGAGTCCAAGGTGTGCAAGCTTCAGAGATCCATTTATGGATTGAAGCAAGCTTCTCGGAGTTGGAACATGTGTTTTGATAAGGTGATCAAAATGTATGGCTTCATTAAGAATGGAGAAGAGCCCTGCATCTATAAATGGGCAAATGGTCCAGTTGTGGTATTCCTTGTCTTGTACGTGGATGACATTCTCTTAATCGGGAATGACATCCCCGCACTACAGGGAATAAAAGTTTGGTTGTCATCACAGTTCTCCATGAAGGACTTGGGTGAAGCATCCTACATCCTAGGGATGAAGATCTATAGGGATAGATCTAAAAGGATGCTTGGGTTATCCCAGTCCATGTACATAGACACTGTGCTGAAGAGGTTCAGCATGGAGAATTTCAAGAAGGGCTATCTACCGATAGGCCAAGAAATTTCTCTCTCTAAGAAGGATTGTTCGACAACTCCTGAAGAGAGAGAGCGTATGAGTAGAGTCCCATATGCTTCAGCCGTGGGATCTATCATGTACGCCATGACATGTACAAGACCAGATGTGGCATACTCACTAGGAGTAGTGAGTAGATACCAATCTGATCCTGGAGAGAATCACTGGAAAGTGTTTAAAGCCATCCTTAAGTATTTGAGAAATACTAAGGACCAATGGTTGGTTTATGGCAAGTCAGATCTGAAACTTGTGGGGTTCACAGACTCTAGCTTTCAATCTGACCATGATGACAGCAGGAGCGTGTCGGGTTATATCTTTACTCTGAATGATGGAGCCATCTACTGGAAGAGTTCCAAGCAGCATACTGTGGCGGACTCTGTTTGTGAAGCGGAGTACATCGCAGCATCGGATGCTGTAAAGGAAGCTGTGTGGCTGAGGAAATCCATCACTGAGCTCGAAGTAGCACCCTCCCTCGATGGTCCAGTCCTGCTCTACTGCGACAGCACTGGTGCCATAGCTCAGGTGAAGGAACCCAAAGCACATCAGCGGACGAAGCACATCTTGCACCGCATCCACCTGGTCCGAGAGATCGTGGATCGAGGTGACGTCGACTTTCAGAAGATCGACGAAAAGGAGAACCTAGCCGACCCCTTCACTAAAGCCCTGGCAATAAAGGAGTTCGACAACCACAAGTCGAAGATGGGTATTAGATACTGTGCCGAGTGGCTTTAGGACAAGTGGGAGTTGTTGGAAAATATGTCCCAAAAAGCCAATCATCAAGCTGTTGACGGTTGAGCAACCAAGTATTATAATTGATTTGTTAATAAATAAAATATATTTGGCATCTTTATCATAAGCTTTCATCTTCTAATGAACTCCATTGTTATGATGAAGTCCTTAGGACTATTTAGATTCGATAAAGAGAGGATTTATCGATTAGTCCTTAAAACTGTTCACGACCAAATGATAAGCTGTTAATAAGGACGACAGCTTCTATCGAGCATAGGTCGCTGTAGGCCATATGGGTTGGTTGTCCTCTTAACCAAGGAGTGTGGAGACACTAGTATGGCATACAGGTGAGATGTAAGGGTACATCATCATTGAACGTGACCAACTCCAGAGTATTCTGCTGTCGAGAATGTCTCTGATGGGATATAGGTATAAGTGTCCCTTAGACTTGAGATCGCCTCAGTGACTTGCAAGCAACTCACTGTGCTTTGGTACTGGACTAACTGAATTTCTAATTCAGGGATGGAAGGCTTCTGGGCACAGTCAAGTACTTGCGAAGTCAGAGTGTGATCGAGATGGGATTGACCACTCCAAGAGTTGGAGAAGAATGAGTCGCTGTATTTCAATTTAGCAAAACCTTGGCCAGGATAATCCATCAGATGGATTTGATATTTTGAAATACAATGTGGACAATCTGATCAGAGTTGACAGTTAAACTCTGGGGTGTCCTATGATCATTTTTGTCAAGGAGATGAATTATATGAAAACTATATCCGCATGGGTTCTAGGGATGTTGTTCTACACATTCGACCTATCCGGTCGTCGGGTACCATTGCTAGACGGTCACTTCGATTGGTATAGAAATTTATTCCTATGCTACCAGCTTAAGTTTGGACCTATGAGGTCACACACATTAGAGTTCATGATCCGATCGGATGGTTGATCAACGATTAAGAATCGTTCTAGGGTTAGATGATCAATACGATTGATATTTAACCCAGTGCAAGTGTTGCAGGAGGATCGATTAGCAATTTGATTGCTAATTGGCTTAATTTGATTAAGCCAATGGGATGAGATTAAGTCTAATGAAATATAATTTAATTAGATTTGATTTGGGCTTGATTGGATCAAGTCCAATTGGTTTATTGGATAAGCCAAGTGCAAGGAAAAACTAATCCTAGTTCAACTAGGACTTGGGTCAATCTAATTTCTAATTTGATTAGAAAATTAAATCAGATTTAAATTAGGTTCTTAATTGGGTTAAGACTTATTTTAATTGGGTTGATCTAATTTTGATTTGATTTGATTTGGAAAACCAAATTAAAACAAGTTATGAGACAGAATCCTAGTAGGACTAGGATTCCACCTTGCGCCACATAAACCTTCTCCACGCCCTCTCTCTTATTCAATGCCAATCTCCACTTATTTTGTACGACAAAAGCCCTCTCCCAGATCTCTCCCACATTCACAAAAGGTCTCCTCTCTTCTTTCTTACATGGAAGGTGGTTTGGATCAAATCTAAAAGGAATAAGTTTGGATTTCGAATTCTATGAGATAGAGTTTTAGAAATCCAAAACTCTTTCAATTTTGCACCGAATTTATTCAATTTTTTTTTGAAATTTTTGTGGCTTTTAGGGTATACATTATGCACTATTTTCTTATGATCCATGCATGAAAATATGAAGGAGGTGCTCAAGAGTTGGGCATCCCTTAACTTGCCATGTTTGGATAAGCCTTGACTAGGTGTTTGACCTAGACAAGGACTCTATTATATCTCTCTATATAAGATGAGTTTCTTTATGAAATTTTAGGAAGAGATAGATATTTGAGAGACATTTCTTCCATCCAAAAATCAGAGATAAATACCTTTGGGTCATGGAGATATAAAAGACGCAAGTTTGGGTGTCTAGAGAGAAAAACGTGAAGAAGAAGAGGGTCTTCTTCTAGGGTTTTTATTTTCATATCTTTCCTCCTTCCATCTTGAGTTTCCTGAGAGTGTCTCAGATCTAAAACTTCTCCTTCTACTTTTCATCTTTGGAAGAGTCCAAATCAAGAAGAAGAAGGCACCTGATCAACCATCAAAGAAGGATCAGCGCAGTACTAGCATACTGTGCTGATTTCCTGAAGCAGGACTTCTGATCGAGATTCGTGGGCTCGTGTGGATGACTCCTAGAGGCCGGACGCATGTGCGGCTTGCAACATCATCCTTAAGTCTGGATCAGCGAGGTTAGAGCGTCTAACTTGCAAGGTAATTGTTGCTCCTAGATTGATTTTGATGATTACAAAGCAGATTGAAGGGATACAAATAATTTTAAATTGAAAAAGTCCTTATGCTCTTCAAGGGCAAAATCGTAATTTCACTAAAATCCTGATTTGATAGTATCATTTGGTAGAACAAATGATTTGTAATCTATTGGTGAAAATTTTATTATTTTTGGACTTATATCTTTGAAGTTATGAAGGTTTGAAGTGCATGAGTCGACTCATGAGTCAACTCATGGCACTATGAGCTGATTGGCACGCAAAAATTTCCCATGGCATGCTGGATTTTTGGCTTGGCACGACCTGTGAGTCGACTCATGAGTCGACCCACAAGGCATGAGTCGACTCATGAGTCGACCTCTGCTGATTTGGGCCAAAAAATCCAGAAATCCAAGTTTCTGGTCTTTGCAACAGAAGTCGACTCATGAGTCGACTCCTGAAGCATGAGTCGACTCATGAGTCGACCCCTGCGACGGAAAATGTCAGCAACGGCTATTTTTTTGCCCATTTTAATTGCCTTTTATGCTTCCTAAAATTTCTCTAACGGCTCTTTATCGGCCTAATATATTTTCTCTTATTTCTTAAGGCTATAAAAGGTTTCAAATGGTGAAAGAAATGGCAGATAAAAATGAGAGATCAAATACAAAAGAGAGGATCCAAAATACATGAAGTGATCAACGAGATATTAGAGATCAAACATATATACAAGAGGATCCAAAATCTACACGAGAAAGCCTGAGATCAACGAAATACCCAAAAGAAAAAGAGAGAGGATCCACAATATACACGAGAGATTGAAAAGCAAGAGCATTCAAAGAGAGGATTTTTCAAGCCTATTGTTCAACCTTGATCAAGAGATCTTTCAAAGCCTTCAAGAAGTCTTCAATCAAAGATCATCCTCTTCTCAAGAATTCATTCAAGCGTTCATCCACCTTGAGAAAATCTAAAAAGGGGATTCTTCATTTGAGTAAAGTGTTTTTATTGTTATATTCGCTCATTTAAGGAGCTGTTATTGTATTAATTTGTGCTCTAAGCTATTTTACTCTTTGTGAGTATTTGTTCTTGTTTTTGGAGGATTTCCAAAACAAGGGAAGGTTGATCCGAACCTGAAATCGGAGTGTTTTGGGTTGACTTGTACCCGAGAAACAAGTAGACTAGCTTGGGATAGCTAGTGTCGGAGTTTCCGACATTTTGTATTCGGGTTGAATACAAGTATAGTGGATTGAAATTCCCAAGTAGGAGCTTGGGGAGTGGATGTAGGTGCAAGGTTGGCACCGAACCACTATAAATCCTTGTGTTTGTGGTGTGCTTTATTGTTTCTCTTTATTTCTTTATTATATCCTTGCATTCTTGCTTTAGGTTATTAATCTTGAATTAAAGTCTTTGTTCTCATTCATCATAAGTAATTAATTAAGCCTAAAATTTTTAGAAACCCAATTCACCCCCCCTCTTGGGTTGCATAGCTGGGCAACAAGTGGTATCAGAGCCCGGTGCTCTAGCCCTTCTTTGATCTAACAATCAAAGAGCCAAAGATCTATGGCAACCCATGTCGGTACTTCTCTAGCCGAGGGGCAATCTACAAACCGACCTCCACTTTTCAATGGGTCTAATTACACCTATTGGAAAGCTCGGATGAAGATATTCATACAAGCACTCGACTATGATATGTGGAGTATCATAGTGAACGGTCCTCACACACCCACCAAGATTATAGATGGTGAGGAGTCAACCAAACCCGAGAAAGAATGGGATGAGGTTGATAAGAAATTGGCACAATTAAATGCCAAAGCTATGAATGTTCTTTATTGTGCACTAGATGCAAATAAATTTAATCGCATTTCTACTTGTGCATCTGCTAAAGAAATATGGGATAGGTTAGAAGTAACCCATGAGGGAACAAATCAAGTAAAAGAGACTAAAATAAACATGCTAGTGCATAAATATGAATTGTTCAAAATAGAGCATGATGAGTCCATAACTGCTATGTTTACTCGTTTTACTGATATAATTAATGGTTTGAAGAGTCTTGGCAAATCTTATACTAACAGTGAGCTTGTAAGGAAGATTCTCAGGTCATTGCCAAGAACTTGGGAAGCCAAGGTGACTGCCATCCAAGAAGCAAAGGACTTGAACACTCTACCTCTAGAAGAGCTTCTTGGATCCTTGATGACTCATGAACTTAGCATGAAGCAACATCAAGAGGATGAAGTCAAAAAGAAAAGAACCATTGCCCTCAAATCCACAACTTCGCCTAATTATGAAATGGATGACACTGAAGATGAAGAACAGGATGAAGAGATGGCACTCATCACCCAGAAATTTAAGAAGTTTCTAAGAAAAAGGAAACAGGGGATGAGAAAGAAGTTCACAAAAGGGGAACAAAGCAAAGAAAAAGAGAAAGATCAACCCCTTATATGCTACGAGTGCAAGAAGCCGGGACATTTCAGATCCGAATGCCCATTACTGAAGAAAGGTCCCAAAAAGTTCAAAAAGAAAGCAATGATGGTGACTTGGAGTGCGAGTGATGACTCAAGCTCCGACGAGGAAACCTCAACAGAACAAGCCAACCTGTACCTGATGGCACACGAAAATGAGGTAACTTCTGAATCCACTAGTGAATTTACTCTTGAAGAATTGCATGAAGCATTCTATGATTTAATTGATGAATTAAAGAAACTAGGAAAGAAAAACAAAGAACTGAAATTGGAAAATCAGTTCTTAGTGAAACAAGCTGAAAACCTTTCAATTGAAAAATCCACCTTGATTCAAGAAAATCAAAACTTAAAGAATGAAATTAACAAGCTGAAACCTATAGTAGATAAGTTCACCTTAAGTTCAAACAAACTAAATATGATTCTTGATAATCAGAAAGCTATATATGATAAGGCTGGACTTGGCTATAAACCCCTGAAGAAACAAAAATTTCTGAAGGATATTTATGTAAATTATTCAAGTAACAAGTCTACAAATATCACTTATTTCAAATGTGGTAGAATAGGACATAAATCATACACATGCCTCAAATCTGCAAACAAAACTATAAAGAAAATATGGGTTCCAAAAGGAACCATTCTGACTAACCTAAAAGGACCCAAGAAAGCTTGGGTACCTAAGACAGAAACTTGACCTTTGCTTGCAGGTGTGTCTAGCATCCCAAGGAGAAAACAGGAAATGGTATCTTGACAGTGGATGCTCGAGACACATGACTGGTGATGAATCACAATTCATCACGCTTGATGCTAAGGATGGAGGGATGGTCACCTTTGGAGATAATGGCAAAGGAAAGATCATCGAGATAGGTAACATTGGTATCACTCCCTCCAAATACATTGAGAATGTTTTATTAGTTAAAGGTTTAAAGCATAACTTACTTAGCATTAGTCAATTCTGTGATAAAGGGTATAAAGTAGTTTTTGAATCATCTGTTTGCATTGTGACTAGTCCTATTAACGATGGCATTAAATTTATAGGACATAGGCATGGCAATGTTTATATGGTAGATTTGAATGATTTAGCCAAATTAGACATGCAATGCCTAGTATCCTTAAATGCTAAAATTAATGAGACTAGTTGGCTGTGGCATCGTAGACTTGCACATATTAGCATGCATTCTCTTTCAAAATTAATTAAGAAAGATTTAGTTCTCGGTTTGCCAAAACTGAATTTTGAAAAGGATAGAATTTGTGATGCATGCCAATTAGGTAAACAAACTAGAGTTTCATTTAAATCCAAAAATACTGTTTCAACTTCTAGACCTTTAGAGCTCTTACATATGGACTTATTTGGACCAACTAGAACCACTAGTCTAGGAGGAAAACGATATGGCTTTGTAATTATAGATGATTACTCTCATTTTACTTGGATTTTCTTTTTGGCACACAAAAATGAAACTTTTCATATTTTCACTAAATTTCATCGAAAAGTCACTAATGAAAAAGGGTTTTCAATTCAAAATATTAGAAGTGATCATGGAACTGAATTTGAAAATCAAGATTTTGAAAATTTTTGTGATGAAAATGGAATTGGCCATAACTTCTCTGCTCCTAGGACACCCCAACAAAATGGGGTAGTTGAAAGGAAAAACAGAACCTTAGAAGAAATGGCCCGTACCATGCTTTGTGAAAGCAACCTTCCAAGATATTTTTGGGCGGAAGTAATTAACACAGCATGTTACATTTTAAATCGTGCCTTGATTAGACAATTTTTAAAGAAAACCCCCTATGAACTTTGGAAAAGAAGAAAACCAAATATTACATATTTTCATATTTTTGGTTGCCGATGTTTTGTATTAAATAATGGCAAAGAAAAACTTGGTAAATTTGATGCAAAATCAGATGAAGCAATCTTTCTAGGTTACTCCTCCACTAGTAAAGCATTTAGAGTTTTCAACAAAAGAACTTTAGTAGTTGAGGAGTCCATACATGTTGTTTTTGATGAATCTAACGATCTTCCTTCAAGGAAGAATGAGGGTGTTGATGATGCAGATCCACTAATAGAAGGTATGAAGGAGATCACTCTGAAAGATTCAGCAACTCCAGAAGACAAGGATCAAGAAGACGAACAAAATGAGAGAGATGAAGAAATTCAAGAACAACCTCAAGGTACAAATGACCTACCCAAGGAATGGAGGTATGTTCACAACCACCCTAAGGAGTTAATTATTGGTGATCCTATGCATGGGGTAAAAACCCATTCTTCACTTAGAGATGTAATTAATCATTGGGCTTTTGTATCTCATCTTGAACCTAAAACTTTTGAAGAAGCTGAAAATGATCATAATTGGATTAATGCTATGCAAGAGGAACTTAATCAATTTGAAAGAAATAATGTTTGGACCTTAGTATCAAGACCTAAAGATTATTCAATAATTGGCACAAAATGGGTCTTTAGAAACAAATTAGATGAGCATGGAAATGTAATTAGAAATAAAGCAAGACTGGTTGCTAAGGGATATAATCAAGAAGAAGGAATTGATTTTGATGAAACCTTTGCACCTGTTGCTAGATTAGAAGCTATTAGACTTCTACTTGCATATGCTTGCTTTATGAAATTCAAATTATTTCAAATGGATGTTAAAAGTGTATTTTTAAATGGATATATCGCTGAAGAAGTATATGTAGAACAACCCCCTGGATTTGAAAATCATGCTTTTTCTAATCATGTCTTTAGATTAAATAAAGCTTTATATGGATTAAAACAAGTACCTAGAGCATGGTATGAAAGGTTAAGCAAATTTCTACTAAATAATGGTTTTTCAAGAGGTAATGTAGATACAACCCTATTTATTAAAAGAAATCAAAATGATATGCTAGTTATACAAATTTATGTTGATGACATAATTTTTGGGTCTACTAATGAATCCCTTTGTCAAGACTTTGCTAAGCTTATGCAGGAGGAGTTCGAGATGAGCATGATGGGAGAACTCACCTTCTTCCTCGGACTCCAAATCAAACAATCAAAAGAGGGAATCTCCATCACCCAAAGCAAGTACACCAAGGAACTACTCAAAAGATTTGGAATGGAGAACTGCAAACCAATTGGCACACCAATGAGTCCCTCATGTAAGCTTGACAAGGATGATGAAGGTAAATGTGTAGACTTAAAATACTATAGAGGTATGATTGGCTCATTATTATATTTAACTGCAAGTAGGCCTGATATCATGTTTAGTGTTTGTTTATGTGCTAGATATCAATCTAATCCTAAAGAATCTCATTTGAATACTGTTAAAAGAATCCTTAGATACTTAAATGGTACTCAAACTCTAGGGTTATGGTACTCTAAGGACTCACAAATTGATTTATTAGGATATTCAGATGCTGATTTTGCTGGATGTAAATTAGATAGAAAAAGCACAAGTGGAACTTGCCAATTTCTTGGAGTTAACCTAATCTCATGGTTTAGCAAGAAACAAAATTCGGTGGCACTGTCTACGGCTGAGGCCGAATACATTGCAGCCGGAAGTTGTTGTGCTCAAATCTTGTGGATTAAGCAACAACTCGAAGACTTTGGAATCAAACTAAATGAAACACCAATAAGATGTGACAACACAAGTGCCATAAATCTATCTAAAAATCCAATTCAACACTCAAGTTCCAAACATATTGAAATAAGACATCATTTTATAAGAGAACATGTTCAAAACAAAAATATAATTCTTGAATATGCTTGCACTGAAAATCAATTAGCTGATATCTTTACAAAGGCCCTTAGTGAGGATAGATTCTGTGAAATTAGGAGAAATCTAGGAATTCTAGATCCATATGCCTAAATTTTTCTCAATTTCCAAGAATTGATGTCAAAAATTCTTAGAGCTCAATTTTCAACATCTATTCTGGTCCCAAAAGCTCAAGTTTATCATTCTAAAAACTTATCTTTGAGCAAAATTCCTTCTCCCAAAATTTTAAATTTTTTGAAATTTATTCACATTTTTTCTGAATTTCTGAACTTCATGAGTCGACCCCCATGAGTCGACTCAATGGCAAACTTGTTATTTCCTCAAACTTCCCACGGGCTCATTGTTTTTATAAGGAACCCTGTTCGTGAGACGACTCATCTTCTCATCTTCTTCCTTCCAACAGCCGACTTCTCCAATTCTTTTTGCTCCAAATCCAAGGATCTAGTTCGAGGCACTTCTCCCTCCTCCTCTCCACCAAAAATCGCCACCTTGGAAAGGGATTTTTTGTGCTTTCTCGCATTGTTTGGCGCGGTTGGAACGTGCCCTAGCACTTCACCGATCTTCCCAAATCCACTTCTTTTCTCCACCAAAATCCCTCTTTACTCTCTGGTGATCCCTCCTCCACTCAATTCAAGTCTCCTTGCCTGCTACTATATTGAATATGGCTCCAAAGATGAAACTTTCCCAAAGAAGAAAGTCAATCCGTGAGCCTGAAGAAATTGTCTGAAAGAAAAGGCATGCTCAGTCTTCAACTGCTCCCACTCCAGTTTCAGTATCTGCTCAAGGTCCCTCTCAATCCTTCCCAAGCCCCAGTGTGAATCCTCTTTCTGATAGAAAAGTCAAAATCGGGAAGAATATAGATTTTCGGTTCTTTGAGAAAGAAGGTTTTTACTTTTGCAAGTAAGATTAAAAACCAAGGATGGGAACTCTACTGCTCCCTTAAGAAAGTCACCTATGTTGACCTAGTTAGAGAATTCTACCAGAATCTACTTTATGGAAATGGGTCAGTGACTTCAACAGTCAAGGGAATTGATATTTGCTTAGATTCTAGCATATTGGGAGAAATTCTTCAGTTGCCTAGTGAAGGTTACTCTTATATGGAACTCCCAGTAAAAGAAGAGGGGATCAGAATTATTTTAGGAGAAACTTATTCAGGAAGTTTAAACAAATTGGAAGCAAAGATTTTGTCCATTGAGATGAGGATCCTTCATCAGATGGTAACAAAGCTCTTCTTTCCTAGGAGTGGTAGGCATGACTTACTTTCCAGCAGAGATGTATGTATCATGTTTCATGTCATCACTCAGACCCCCCTGAACCTTCCTGCACTTATGATAGAGGCCATGAGAGAAACTTTGAACAGATCCAAGGCACACTTGCCTTATGGTATGGCCCTTACTAGAGTATTTAGGAGGTTTGGAGTTAGCTGTGAGGGGGAGGCTTCTACTAAACTCTCTCATGTGGACACTTTCAACCAACACACCCTGCACCGAATGGGATTTACTAAGACTGATGGTGGTTGGATCAAGGGATCTGAGGAGAGAATTGAAGAGAGAATTGAAGATAGAGCTGAAGACAGAACTAAAGGCAGAGTAGAAGAAGAAGGTCCATCATCTCCTGTCCATGACTTCAGGGCAGCATCACCAAATATCCAGTTCATTCCTGATACAGAGGCTGGCCCTTCAGAGTTTACTAGGATGCCCACACCAGTGTATCAGCCAGAAAGCAGA
>NC_026006.2:510538-581384 GCF_000442705.2 Elaeis guineensis
GCACCTCATTCAGAGTTCAGACTGACTGACGATCAGATCGAGCATATATCACAGCATGTGGCTTCTTTGCTGTCTAGTCAGTGGAGTAGTACTTCTTTTGCACCAGGAGCCACTTCTTCTGATCAGACCATTACTCTCCACATCTCCACCTTGTTTCAGATGATATCAGATCAGTCCATCCGGATCCAGCAGCTTGAGGACATAGTCTGGAGACTGACTGGCAGAGTTCTTGACTTGCAGGGGCAAGTCCTTGCTTTGGCCCATCCCAAGCCACAGGAGTCAACTATTGAGGTCACAGACCTCACTGCAGAGGCTGGCAGGCTCAGAGGAGCACTAGAAGGTGGATATGAGTTACTGAGGAAAGAGATCCGAGGATCGAGTGAGCATGCAACCACTCAGTTCACTGCTCTACTTCAATCTATTTCCAGAGCACTGAACGTACTTGATTCTATCAGACTCACCCTTTCTGTTCAGTCCTTAGCCTCTCAGCGTACTCAGCCACCCAGTTCATCTCTCTCTCCTGCTCGTGCCAGAGGCAGACGGGGTAGAGGACGCACTTCAGATCCATCAGCTTCTCATACCATATCTGATGACTCCGATCCATGACTTGTCTTGATCATTATTAGATCCTAGGTGTTAGTGTTTTGTTCTAGGATCTGTATTTTGGGGCCATGTATTGAAAAATTAGCTGATTGACTTTTATATTAAGAACTATGTATTGAAACAATTATGGTTTTAATGGAATCATCTTTTACTTATATTTCTACCTTTTGTAATAATGACAATCATACTTTGGTTTTGTTGTTGTTTGGTGTTAATAATTGCTGTATTAAGGGGGAGCAAACATCTGTGATTAACTCTAAAGGGGGAGAAATTAAAGAATATTTCAGAAAAAGGAAGAGTTAACCATGTTTGATGATGTCAAAAAGAGGGAGAAATTAAACAAAAATTTGAGAAATTAAACAAAAATTTGAGAAATTTGGTATTAGACAGAAATTAAACAAAAAGCCATCCATCAAAAGCAAAACCATAAATTATGAGCAATTAAAGAAAAAGCAATCAAAACTACAAATTATGAGAAATTAATGAATGAATTGAAAATTTAAAGAACAATATCAAAAGTACAATGCTAAGTACAATGCAAATAAGTAACTTTTAAATTACTCCTTTACATATGCTCTGATTTGCTTTAAAGAATTTAATATGCTCTGATATACTTCAAAATTCAAACTTGCTCTGATACATCTTTTGAAATTTTATTTACCTTGATACATCTTAAGAAATTTACCTTACTCTGATACATCCTAAAATTTTTTTTAACTTGCTCTGATACATTATAAAATTTGCTCTGATACAATGTGAAATCTTCTCTGATACATTATAAAATTTGCTCTGATACAATGTAAAATCTTCTCTGATACATTATAAAATTTGCTCTGATACAGTATGAAATTTTCTCTGATACATTATAAAATTTGCTCTGATACAGTATGAAATTTTCTCTGATACATTATAAAATTTGCTCTGATACAGTGTGAAATTTTCTCTGATACATTGTAAAATCTTTTCTGATAACATTGTAAAAATTATTTTTCTTGCTCTGATACATTGCAAAATTTATTTTTTTCTCTTGCTCTGATATATTTTAAACTCAAAATGATCTAATACTCTTTTCAAATCTTAAGAAAATGGACAAACTATTTTTTGCATATGACCATTTATATCACATACCAAAAGAATCATACTTTTTTCAAGCATATACACCTATAGTGCATTCTTTTAAAATTAATACATTCACATAAATATTTTTGTTCAAATGTTTTGTCATCATCAAAAAGGAGGAGATTGTTGCTCCTAGATTGATTTTGATGATTACAAAGCAGATTGAAGGGATACAAATAATTTTAAATTGAAAAAGTCCTTATGCTCTTCAAGGGCAAAATCATAATTTCACTAAAATCCTGATTTGATAGTATCATTTGGTAGAACAAATGATTTGTAATCTATTGGTGAAAATTTTATTATTTTTGGATTTATATCTTTGAAGTTATGATGGTTTGAAGTGCATGAGTCGACTCATGAGTCAACTCATGGCACTATGAGCTGATTGGCACGCAAAAATTTCCCATGGCACGCTGGATTTTTGGCTTGGCACGACCTGTGAGTCGACTCATGAGTCGACCCACAAGGCATGAGTCGACTCATGAGTCGACCTCTACTGATTTGGGCCAAAAAATCCAGAAATCCAAGTTTCTGGTCTTTGCAACAGAAGTCGACTCATGAGTCGACTCCTGAAGCATGAGTCGACTCATGAGTCGACCCCTACGATGGAAAATATCAGCAACGACTATTTTTTTGCCCGTTTTAATTGCCTTTTATGCTTCCTAAAATTGCTCTAACGGCTCTTTATCTGCCTAATATATTTTCTCTTGTTTCTTAAGGCTATAAAAGGTTTCAAATGGTGAAAGAAATGGCAGATAAAAATGAGAGATCAAATACAAAAGAGAGGATCCAAAATACACGAAGTGATCAACGAGATATTAGAGATCAAACATATATACAAGAGGATCCAAAATCTACACGAGAAAGCCTGAGATCAACGAAATACCCAAAAGAAAAAGAGAGAGGATCCACAATATACACGAGAGATTGAAAAGCAAGAGCATTCAAAGAGAGGATTTTTCAAGCCTATTGTTCAACCTTGATCAAGAGATCTTTCAAAGCCTTCAAGAAGTCTTCAATCAAAGATCATCCTCTTCTCAAGCATTCATTCAAGCGTTCATCCACCTTGAGAAAATCCAAAAAGAGGATTCTTCATTTGAGTAAAGTATTTTTATTGTTATATTCGCTCATTTAAGGAGCTGTTATTGTATTAATTTGTGCTCTAAGCTATTTTACTCTTTGTGAGTATTTGTTCTTGTTTTTGGAGGATTTCCAAAATAAGGGAAGGTTGATCCGAACCTAAAATCGGAGTGTTTTGGGTTGACTTGTATCCGAGAAACAAGTAGACTAGCTTGGGATAGCTAGTGTCGGAGTTTCTGACATTTTGTATTCGGGTTGAATACAAGTATAGTGGATTGAAATTTCCAAGTAGGAGCTTGGGGAGTGGATGTAGGTGCAAGGTTGGCACCGAACCACTATAAATCCTTGTGTTTGTGGTGTGCTTTATTGTTTCTCTTTATTTCTTTATTATATCCTTGCATTCTTGCTTTAGGTTATTAATCTTGAATTAAAGTCTTTGTTCTCATTCATCATAAGTAATTAATTAAGCCTAAAATTTTTAGAAACCCAATTCACCCCCCCTCTTGGGTTGCATAGCTGGGCAACAGTAATAGATCTGATCTATTGTTTAATACATACATTAGATGTGGTATAAAAACATGTTGATATGATCAACATGTAGTTCATGCTATATTTATATATTTTAATTTTTGATTTAATTCCATGTAATAATCATGTAATAGGATCTTAGATCTAGGGATTCTCTGATTTTTGAAAATAAATTTTGATTTATTTTAGTCTTCCGCTGTATGATCTTGAAAAAGTTTCAAGATCTAACCCTGAAATCCTAGATCTGGTTCCTTCACCCACATACATCAGTATGTATTAGGCCCAAGAGCTCAGTAGCTCTCTCACCTTTTCCAGTAAAAGGTGACTTGGTCATTTTACTAAGAAGACAGGACTCACAGGTTGGAAGTGATTCACAATCACTGACTTCGAAGATTTTCTCTTGAGTCAATCTATTTATTCTATTCTTGTTTATATGACCTAGCCTACAGTGCCATAAGTAAATATCTGACACACTATCTAATCTAGGGTGCTTGCCAGTTGAATAGACTCTTATCGGGCTTGTTCTTTTTGGTCTGGCTCTGCACTGATGTCCCAGCCTGAACTTGCACCTTCTTCACTTTCTTCTTCTTATTCTTCTTCCTTTCTCAAAGGGTCGAGAACCAGAAGACGAACCTCCCACTGAGTTCACCGACTCCTTGTGAAGTTAGTGATCCTTCTCAAAGTTCTGAAGCAACCCCAGTAACCCATGGTAGTTTACTTCAGGCTTTGTCATTCTATAATGAGTGAGGAATGGGAGATAAGACTTGGGCAGCGAGTTCAGTATTGCATCTTTCCCAAGCTGCTCATGCAAGGAAAAGCCGAGCTTGCTCAATCGTTCCATCAGCTCGATCATGTACAATACATGATCCATGACAGAGGCACCATCCCGTATTTTGGCATTGAAGATGGCACAACTAGTCTTGTGCCTCTCCACGTCATCGGGTGTGCCAAAGGCATCCTCCAACACTTGAAGCTTGTCCTTTGGCTGAGCCGTCTCGAATCTGCGACTAAACTCATCGCTCATAGCAGCCAGCATGATACAATGCACCGTGGTCTGGTCACTGAGCCACTTCTGGTAAGTGTCTCTGACTGTTCCACGTGCATTGGCAGCTAGCTCCTCAGGTGCAGGATCCATTATCACATATAGGATCCATTCATGCTCCAGGACTATCTTCAACTTTCGATACCAGCTACCGAAGTTGGGTCCCACCAACTTATCATTGTCCAACAATGATCGGAACGATAGGGAAGTGGCCATATTTACACAAAGGAAAACCATAACCTAATTAGTAATTGATTAATTAAACCTAAAGATTTGGACTTTAATCAAAAGGTTTTTTCCACTATTTTATTCGAATTGGTAGCCTCTACCTCCAACTCAAAGAATTACCCTAATTCCTTAACGGGTACTAGAATCCACTTAGACTGCACACAAGCCCAACTTTGGTTGGCCAACCCATGTACATCTAAGGGTAGGTTCATAACCAATTATTTCTCTAAACAATTTCTAGTAATTTTAATTTTTTCCCCAAAAATCTAATCAGTAGGCTTTGGCCTCCACTGTAAGGATCCAGTTAGGTCCAACCATTAACATGATCATACTTGGTGTATCTAACCAACGAATGATTAAGCCCAACTTTGGTTGGCTCACCTAACCACCATTAGAGAGACACTTCCAAGTCATCATATGATGAGTGATAATTCCATTAGTCAATAAGCACCAGGCCTTTGGGTCTGCAATGATTATTGAGTTAATGGACTCATTATCAAACACCTTAATGGGAGGCGATGACTCAGTTATCTCCATAACTTTGTCATTTTAAGGACCTAATAATTTTAGAAGATTTAAATAATTTAGAGGATGAGGTCAGATGAACCAGCTTATCATGATCCTCCCACTGGCTTCACCAAGTCAGCTTAAGGGAGACCATTAAAAGGGCTGGTCTAGGAGCACCTAAATCAGTCACACTGATTTACCTAACTAACATGGGTCAGCTCGAATAGTCAAGTGATCTGATCAAAATATAATTTCACCAAGAGGCCAGGTAAGTTCGATCAGTGGGAGGGTCTGCCAAAGCTTGCCTTAAACACCATCAGAAATGGCCAGGTAAGCAGGCTCCCAATTAAAAACCACCAGTCTGGTTTACCTTAGACACCAACTGGTTTAATTAATTTCGATTAGATCAACCTAACAGTTCATGCTAGACCGCTTAGCCAAGAATCAAGTCTATTTGGTTCTCGTTAAAGACATGGACTTGACCAACTATAACTATTGTAATTGATCTAGAGAATACTTGACCTAATCTAAGACAACAATTGATTAGATTTAGTCAATTCTCTAATTAAGTCCATCTTTAATCTAACCATAGGTCTAACCCAATTAATGGACCTAAGTTTCACTAACCCATTAACCCAATGTGTTATGATTTGTGTCTTAGGTTCTTCAATTCACAATCCTAAAACCTAATCAAACAACTTCTTAATTCTTAATTAAATTTTGGACTGAGGGTTGGGTTCGGCTTTTCAAAAAATAATTTTTATATTTGTAAAATAATTTTATAATATGATTCTACCAACCATATTGCATGTTTGATTCATAATCAAGATACAAGTGAAATAAACATGAAACTACTTTAGATCTAATCTAAACAGGTTCATGTAATTGAAACAATTTCAACTTTAAACAATTTCTTTGCACAAAAATTATTAACAAAGAGATTTTATTTCAGATTTAAATATCTTTTAAATCTAATAAATCATAAATTTAATCTAGATCATATCTAACAAATTTATAATTAAAGATAGATCTACACAAACTAGGACAACCTTTGCTCTGTAAGGGGTAAACCTTACAGTAGGACAACCTTGCAGTTTGTGATTGATCTAAAATTTTAATTTCAGATTTAATAATTAGATTATAAATTAGATCTAATCTAAAAAATAATCTAAGCATGTATAAATAATCATGTAATAAAGAACCTAGGCTCTGATACCAATTGTAGGAACCAGATCTAGGGTTTCAGGGTTAGATCTTGAAACTTTTTCAAGATCATACAGCGGAAGACTAAAATAAATCAAAATTTATTTTCTAAAACCAAAGAATCCCTAGATCTAAAATCCTATTACATGATTATTACATAGTATTAAATCAAAAATTAAAATATATAAATATAGCATAAACTACATGTTGATCATATCAACATGTTTTTATACTACATCTAATGTATGTATTAAACAATAGATCAGATCTATTACCTTGCAAGTTAGATGCTCTAACCTCATTGATCCAGGCTTAAGGATGATGTTGCAAGACACACATGCATCCGGCCTCTAGGAGTCATCCACACGAGCCCACGAATCTCGATCAGAAGTCCTGCTTCAGGAAATCAGCACAGTATGCTAGTACTGCGCTGATCCTTCTTTGATGGTTGATCAGGTGCCTCCTTCTTCTTGATTTGGATTCTTCCAAAGATGAAAAGTAAAAGGAGAAGTTTCAGATCTGAGACATTCTCAGGAAACTCAAGATGGAGGGAGGAAAGATATGAAAACAAAAAACCCTAGAAGAAGACCCTCTTCTTCTTCACGTTTTTCTCTCTAGACACCCTAACTTGCATCTTTTATATCTCCACGACCCAAAGGACTTTCTCTCTAATTTTTGGATGGCACAAAGGTCTCTCAAATCTCTATCTTATTCTAAATTTTTATGAAGAAACTCATCTTATACAGAGAGATATGATAGAGTCCTTGTCTAGGTCAAATACCTAATCAAGGCTTATCCAAACATGGCAAGTTAAGGGGCGCCCAACTCTTGAGCACCTCCTCCATATTTTCATGCATGGATCACCAGAAAAGGGTGCACAATATATACCCTAAAATCCATGAAAATTTTAAAAAAGATTTGGATAAATTCGGTGCAAAATTGAAAGAGTTTTGGATTTCTAAAACTCTATCTCATAGAATTCGAAATCCAAACTTATTCCTTTTTGATTTGATCCAAATCACCTTCCATGTAAGAAAGAAGAGAGGAAACCTTTTGTGAACGTGGGAGAGACCTAGGAGAGGGCTTTTGTCACACAAAATAAGTGGAGATTGGTATTGAATAAGAGAGAGGGCGTGGGGAAGGCTTATGTGGCGCAAGGTGGAATCCTAGTCTTACTAGGATTCTATCTTATGACTTGTTTTAATTTGGTTTCCCAAACCAAATCAAACCAAAATTAGATCAATCTAATTAAAATAGATTTTAACCTAATTAATAACCTAATTTAATCAGATTAAATTAAATTTAAATCTGATTTAATTTTTTAATCAAATTAGAAATTAGATTGACTCAAGTCCTAGTTGAACTAGGACTAGTTTTTCCTTGCACTTGGCTTATCCAATAAACCAATTGAACTTGATCCAATCAAGCCCAAAATAAATCTAATTAAATTATATTTAATTAGACTTAATCTCATCCCATTGGTTTAATCAAATTAAGCCAATTAGCAATCGAATTGCTAATCGATCCTCCTATAATACTTGCACTGGGTTAAATGTCAATCGTATTGATCATTTAACCCTGAAACGATTCTTAATTGTTGATCAACCATCTGATCGGATCATGAACTCTAATGTGTGTGACCTCATAGGTCCGAACCTAAGTCGGTAGTATAGAAATAAATTTTTATACCAATCGAAGTGACCATCTAGTAATGGTACCCGACGATCGGATAGGTCGAATGTGTAGAACAACATCCTTAGAACCCATGCGGATATAGTTTTCATATAATTCATCCCCTTGACCAAAATGATCATAGGACACCCCAGAGTTCAACTGTCAACTCTGATCAGGTTGTCCACATTGTATTTCAAAATATCAAATCCATCTGATGGATTACCCTGGCCAACATTTTGCTAAATTGAAATACAGCGACTCATTCTTCTCCAACTCTTGGAGTGGTCAATTCCATCTCGATCACACTCTGACTTTGCAAGTACTTGACTGTGCCCAGAAGCCTTCCGTCCCTGAATTAGAAATTCAGTTAGTCCAGTACCAAAGCACAGTGAGTTGCTTGCAAGTCACTGAGGCGATCTCAAGTCTAAGGGACACTTATACCTATATCCCATCAGAGACATTCTCGACAGCAGAATACTCTGGAGTTGGTCACGTTCAATGACGATGTACCCTTACATCTCACCTGTATGCCATACCAGTGTCTCCACACTCTTTGGTTAAGAGGACAACCAACCCATATGGCCTACAGCGACCTATGCTCGATAGAAGCTATCATCCTTATTAACATCCTATCATTTGATCGTGAACAGTTTTAAGGACTAATCGATAAATCCTCTCTTTATCAAACTTAAATAGTCCTAAGGACTTCATCATAACAACGGAGTTCATTAGAAGATGAAAGCTTATGATGAAGATGTCAAATATATTTTATTTGTTAACAAATCAATTACAATACTTGGTTGCTCAACCGTCAACAGCTTGACGATTGGTTTTTTGTGACACATTTCCCAACATGGATAAGGTGGTGCATGAGATTAGTTGTCCATTCAAATTCAAACTTTATTTGAATTTGAATGGCCAACCAACCATCTTTATCCACTCAAAATGGTGCACAAAGGAGGGGCGTGGGAAGGCTTCTGCATGGAAGAAAATTTATGAGAACTTGTTTCTCGTGAATTCAAATAGGTGAAGGTGAGGTGAGGTGGTGCAGGGAGATGAGTCAAGGTGGTTTCAAATCTAATTGAACCAACCTTATCAAAATAGGTTAAGTATAATTAGACTAAATTAAATCCAACACAATTATACTTAATTAGGCTCAATAAAATCTTAATCAAATCAGGAATTGACTAAGCCCAACCCTTGATCAGATCAGGGACCAAACCACCTCGGTGATTAGGCCAACTCTTAACCTAATCGGGCCAAACCCAACTGAATTCAATTCAATTGGACTTAATCTAAAAATAATTATGCAATCAAATTGAGTTAATTAGTTATCAAATTACTAATTAAATCTCTCATAAATACTAAGTCCAAATTCGATGGGCAATCGGGCATCAAAGTCCATCGATATGAAACCTTTATCGAAGAGTCCCAAACCAGTGGGACTCTTGACCCTGGTATCCAAAATGTATGAAACTCGTGATCAGAGAATCCTGATTCTCAATCACAAAGTTTCAGACACGTAGGACTCAGAGTCCCCGAGTATTAGGACTCTTGGTTGAAGAGTCCCAGTCCAGTGGGACTCTTCACCAGCCATCAGATCAGATAGGAACCTCTAATGTGTGTGACCCCGCAGGTTCGAACCTAAGTCGGTAGCACAGGAATCAATTCCTATACGAATCGAAGTGACCATCTAGCAATGATACCCGATGTCTGGATAGGTCGAATAGTCGCAATCGCAACACTCAGAACCTAAGCGAATATGGTTACTGTATAATTCATCCCTTTTGACCTCTGTGTATAGGACGACTCAGGATTAAACTGTCAACCCTGATCAGATTATCCGAATCATGCTCAACTCAAATAGTACTGTGACTCCTCACTAGGACTATCCTGGCCAAGATTTTGCTATATTGAAACATGACTGTACACAGCTCCTTAAACTAGAGTGGTCAATCCCATCTTGACACACGCACCGACAAGTCAAGTACTAGACTACACCTAACAGCCTTCCGTCACTGAATTAAAAATTCAGGTAGTCTAGTGCCTAAGTGCAGTGAGTTGCTTGTAAGTCACTGTGGCAGTCTCAGGTCGAAGGGACATTTATATCCATATCCCATCGGAGCAAATCTTGACAACAGAAAAAGCTCCAGAGTCGGTCACGTTCAGTGCAGATGTACCCTTACATCTCACCTGTATGCCATACCAGTATTTTTACACTCCTTGGTTAAGAGGACAACCAACCCATATGACACACAACAACCTATGCTTGATAAACGTTGTTGTCCTTGGTAACAACGTATCATTTGGTCGCGAACAGGTTTAAGGACTAAACGACAAATCCTCCTTTATCGAGTCTAAATAGACCTAAGGACTTCACCATAACACAGGAGTTCATTAGAAGATGAAACAATTTGTGATGAAAAAATATCAAAATAACTTTTATTAATTTATAATTCATATACTAATACAAGAAAGAGCACAACCGTCAACAGGCTGACGATTGGCTTTGGGACACTATTCCCAACAATCTCCCACTTAGCTTAAAGTCAATCGGTGCAGTATCTAATACCCATCTTTGACTTGAAGTCATCGAACTCCTTCACCGCAATGGCTTTAGTAAATAGGTCGGCCAGATTCTCTTTTCCATCGATCTTCTGAAGGTCGACGTCACCTCTATCCATAATTTTCCAGATAAGATGGTAGCAGCGCAGAATATGTTTCGTCCGCTGGTGTGCCTTCGGTTTCTTCACCTGAGCAATGGCTCCAGAGCTGTCATAGTAGAGCAAAATTGGACCAACAAGGGAGGGTGCTACTCCAAGCTCGGTGATGAATTTTCTCAGCCACACCGCTTCTTTGGCAGCATCTGATGCAGCGACATACTCTGCCTCGCAAATTGAATCTGCCACAGTGTGTTGCTCGGAACTCTTCCAGCAGATAGTCCTACCATTAAGGGTAAAAATAAATTCTGACACATTCTTGCTGTCATCATGATCAGACTGGAAACTAGAGTCTATAAACCCTATAAGTCTCAAGTTCGATTCACCATAAACAAGCGACTGGTCTTTAGTATTTCTTAAATACTTCAGGATGGTTTTAACAACCTTCCAGTGATTCTTCCCTAGATCAGATTGGTATCTACTCACTACCCCTAGTGAGTATGCCACATTTGGTCGTGTACATGTCATGGCGTACATGATAGATCTCATTACCGAAGCATATAGAATTCTACTCATACGCTCTCTCTCTTGAGATGTTGTCGGACAATCCCTCTTCGAGAGAGAAATTCCATGGCCTATCAGTAGATAGTCTTTCTTGGAATTCTCCATGCTGAACCTCTTCAGCATAGTATCAATGTACGTGGAGTGGGATAAGCCAAGCAACCTTTTAGATCTATCCCTATAGATCCTCATCCCTAGGATGTAGGAAGCTTCTTCCAGATCCTTCATGAAGAATTGTGATGACAGCCAAATCTTTATTCCCTGTAATGCAGGGACATCATTTTTGATTAAGAGAATGTCATCCACATATAATACAAGAAATACCATTACTAGACCATTAGCCTACTTATAAATGCAGGGCTCTTCTCCGTTCTAAACGAAGCCATACATTTTGATCATCCTATCAAAACGTATGTTCCAACTCTGGGATGCCTGCTTAAGTCTATAAATGGACCTCTGTAGCCTGCACACCTTAGACTCATCTGTGGATGTGAACCCTTCAGGTTGTATCATATACACCTCTTCGTCCAGCTCTCCGTTTAGGAAAGCTGTCTTCACATCCATCTGCTAGATTTCATAGTCCAGATGGGCAGCTATCGCAAGCATAATCCGAATGGATTTGAGCATTACCACAGGAGAAAATATCTCGTCATAGTCTATACCATAACGTTGATGATATCCCTTGGCAACCAGACGGGCTTTATAGATTTTCACCTTTCTGTCTGCGCCCCTCTTCCTCTTGAAGACCCACTTACACCCTATGGGTTTTACTCTTTTGGATGGGTCAACCAATGTCCACACATCGTTGACCTTCATGGACTCCATTTCAAATTTCATGGCCTCTAGCCATTTCTCAGAGTCAGATCTCTGCATTGCATCCATGTAGGTGATCAGATCCTCATCATTTTCATCAAGTTCGATAGGATCGCCGTCCCAGATCAAGAAACCATAGTATCTGTCCGATTGACATGGTACTCTACCAGACCGCCTTAAGGGTGCAGGAATAATGGGCTCCGGATCTGATCTAACCAAATCTGGTTCAGGTTCAGCAACTTGTGTCCGTTTTTCCACCTGTCAAACTTCCTTAAGTTCGATCTTAGAGGCAATAGTCCCTTCACCAAGGAACTCCTTTTCCAAAAAAATTGCCTTAAGACTGACAAACACCTTTTGCTCATCAGCTAGGTAGAAATAATATCCTTTGGTCTCTTTTGGGTATCCTATGAAATGACACTTGTCAGACCTAGGTCCAAGCTTGTCTGTAATTAAATGTTTAACATAAGCCGGACACCCCCAAACCCTAAGGTGCGAGAGTACTGGCTTACGTCCTATCCATATCTCATAAGGCGTTTTGGTTATAGACTTACTCAGAACCCTATTTAGAAGGTAACAAGCCGATTCGAGCGCATATCTCCAGAGAGAGATCGTCAGACCAGCAAACTCCATCATGGATCGAACCATATCCAACAAAGTCTGATTCCTCCTTTCAGACACACCATTATGCTGTGGTGTTCCAGGAGGAGTCCACTGAGAGAGAATCTCATTCTCCCTAAGATATGTCAGAAACTCATTAAAAAGATATTCACCTCCTCGATCAGATCGAAGAGTTTTAATGCACTTCTCAGTTTATTTTTCTACCTCATTTCGGAATAGTTTGAACATTTCAAATGACTCCGACTTATGCTTCATTAAGTAGACATACCCATACCTCGATAGGTCGTCTGTGAAGGTTATGAAGTAGAAATATCCACCTCTTGCACTTGAGCTCATGGGTCCACATACATCAGAATGTACCAGACCCAAGAGTTCACTGGCTCGCTCACTTTTTTCAGTAAAAGGTAATTTGGTCATCTTCCCAAGAAGACAGGACTCACAAGTTGGAAGTGATTCACAATCACCAACTTCAAGAATTCCTTCTTGAGCCAACCTGTTTATCCTATTCTTATTGATATGACCTAGCCTACAGTGCCAAAGGTAGACTTCTGACATATTATTCATTCTAAGACATTTACCAAAGGTTTGAACCATATTAACAGGCTGTGATAGTAAGTAAATTTCATTATTTAGTTGTCCAACAAATATTGTAATACCATTCAAAATGATATTGCAAATATTTCTTTTTATTAAAAATTCATAACTATACATGGCCAAAAGGCCTACAAAAATAATATTTAATAAAAAACTTGGATAATAGTGACATTCACTCAGAATTATATTACGAGAGTTGATTACAAGGTTCATGATTCCTAAAGCTAGAACTGGAACTTTGCTTCCATCTTCAAAGTTCAGGAACCTCTTGTCTTCATCAAATCTCCTACTGACCTGTAGATCCTACATCAAATTACAGATATGATAAGGGCTTCCGGTATCTAATACCCAGGCAGTAGTATCACAAATAGAAAAGTTGCAAGGTGTTATCATATAATTACCTTGCTTCTTCTTCAGCCTGTTCGGGTCTAGGGAGGCAATGTATAGAGGACAGTTCCTCTTCCAGTGCCCCTGCTTCATGCAAAAAAAAAATTCCGTCTGGCTCTGGTCAAGCTTGCGCTTCTTGGTCTGACCTTGTGTAGACGTCCCTGCATGCGGCTGCACCTTCTTATTCTTCTTCTTATTATTATTCTTCTTCCCTTTCTTAAAGGGTCGATGACCAGAAGAAGACCCTCCCACAACATTCACTGACTCCTTATAGAGCTGGTGGTCCTTCTCAAAGTTCTGCAGCGATCCCAACAAGCCGTGGTAGTTCACTGCAGGTTTTGTCATCCGAAAATGAGTAAGGAAGGGGAGGAAGTGGGAAAATTCAATACAGGGGTAAAATGGTAATTTTAATTTTTTTTAAAACTACTATTTTATAGCAAAAATTATTAATTAATCTAATTAATTAATAAAAATTTATCCTACACTAGGATCTAAATATGATATATAGCATGCATGCATTTAAATTTAAAATTCGAATTTGAACAGTAAACACTTTACTGTAATGTGTTCAGAACACAATACCTTTGTGCGGGTAGAAAATCATCGCAATCTGATCATCGTTGGGAGAGTCTGATCATCATGATGTAGTCACACAGCATGTCTGGCCTCTACAGATCATCCACATGAAGCTTTCGATCTGATCGACTCCTCACGAGTGCTAGCTCGTTGTAGAGCCCTTTCGATGGCCGATGCTGATCGAACTCCTTCGATCGATGTTTGCTGATTCTTTGGATACTCTGGATCATCAACAAATGTGCTTGAGAGGATGTTGAAGATCTCTCTAAAATTTGGTGGGCTCACGACACTCGTAGCTCACCTTCTCACTTTTCGAACTCCAGGCTAAACTCATTGAAACCTTGCGCATATTTTTTCTTTCTTTTCTTTCTTTTTCTCTCAGAAGGATATAGACCTTCACCTTGCACACAAGGATTCCTCATGCCTAGATTTTCTCTCCAAAAATTTTTTTTTACATGCCTCACTCTTCTCCTCCTTTTAAAACAACGTCAAAACATCTTATCCACATGAGAGGATAAAGATGAGTAATTGCACATTTGAATTCAAATCAAATTTTAAATTCAAATGGAAACTAATTTATCCCTATCCACTAAGGGTGTGAGAAGAGGAGGGCATGGCTTAATTTGTGTGTGAGTGATTTCATGAGAAACATTTTCTCATATAATAAATGGGGTGCTAAAAGAGGATAAGGTCAAGGCGCTAAGATTGGTTGCTCATTCAAATTCAAACTTTGTTTTGAATTTGAATGGCCAACCACTCATCCTTATCCACTCATTTGGTGCATTAAAGTAGGGCATGAGGAGGGCTTTGCATGAGAAAAAAATTCATGAGAACTTCCTTCTCGTGAATTCAAATGGGCACAGTGGAAGTGAGGTGGCGCAGGAAGAATGGGTCAAGGTGGTTTCATTATTTAAACCAATCTAATTGAACCAAATAAGTTAGGCCCAATTAGACTAATTTAAACCCAACTAAATTAGGCTTAATTAGACTCAATAAAATCTTAATCAAATCAGAAATTGATTAAGCCCAACCCCTGATCAAATCAGGGACCAAACCATCTCGACGATTAGGTCAACTCTTAACCTAATCGGATCAAACCCAACTGAATCCAATTCAATTGGACTTGATCCAAAAATAATTACTCAATCAAATTGAGTTAATTAGCGATCAAATCATTAATTAAACCTCTCATAAATATTGAGTCCAAATCTGATGGGTAATCAGGCATCAGAATTCATCGATATGTAACCCTGATCAAAGAGTCCCAAACCAGTGGGACTCTTGACCCCAGTATCCAAAATGTGTGGGACTCGTGATCAGAGAATCCTGATTCTCGATCATAGAGTCCAAGACATGTAGGACTCATAGTCCATAAGCATTAAGACTCTTCATCAGCCATCAGATCAGATAGGAACCTCTAATGTGTGTGACCCCGCAGGATCGAACCTAAGCCGGTAGCATAGGAACCAATTTCTGTACTAATCGAAGTGACCATCTAGCAATGGTACCCGACAATCGGATAGGTCGAATAGTCGCAATCGCAACACTCAGAACCTACGTGAATATAGTTACTGTATAATTCATTCTTTTGACCTCTGTGTTTAGGATGACTCAGGGTTATACTGTCAACTCTAATTAGATCATCCAAATCGTACTCAACTCAAACAGTCCTGTGACTCCTCACAAAGACTACCCTGGCCAAGGTTTTGCTAAATTGAAATATGACTGTACACAGCTCCTAAACTGGAGTGGTCAATCCTATCTTGACACACGCACTGACAAGTCAAGTACTTGACTACACCCAGCAGCCTTCCGTCACTGAATTAGAAATTCAGGTAGTCCAGTGCCTAAGTGTAGTGAGTTGCTTGCAAGCCACCGTGACGGTCTCAGGTCGAAGAGATATTTATACCCATATTCCATCAGAGCAAATCTTGACAGTAGAAATAGCTTCGGAGTCGGTCACGTTCAGTGCAGATGTACCCTTACATCTCACCTGTATGCCATACCAGTGTCTCCACACTCATTGGTTAAGAGGACAACCAACCTATATGGCACACAATGACCTATGCTTGATAAACATTATCATCCTTGGTAACAACGTATCATTTGATCGCGAACAGATTTAAGGACTAAACGACAAATCTTCCTTTGTCGAGTCTAAATAGTCCTAAGGACTTCACCACAACATAGGAGTTCATTAGAAGATGAAATATTTTGTGATGAAAAATACTAAAATATTTTTTATTAATTCATAATTCATGTATATATATAAAAATGAGCACAACCGTCAACAGACTGACGATTGACTTTGGGATACTATTCCCAACAATCTCTCACTTGGCCTAAAGCCAATCAGTGCAGTATCTAATACCCATCTTCGACTTGTAGTCGTCGAACTCCTTCACCGCAATGGCTTTAGTGAATGGGTCGATCAGGTTCTCCTTCCCTTCAATCTTCTGAAGGTCGACATCACCTCGATCCATAATTTTTTGGATGAGATGGTAGCGACGTAGAATATGCTTCGTCCGCTGGTGTGCCTTCGATTTCTTCGCCTGAGCAATGGCTCCAGAGCTGTCACAGTAGAGCAGAACTGGACCAACAATGGAGGGTGCTACTTCGAGCTCGATGATGAATTTTCTCAGCCACATCGCTTCTTTGGTAGCATCTGATGCAGTGAGATACTCCGCCTCGCAAACTGAATCAGCCACTATGTGCTGCTTGGAATTTTTCCAGCAGATAGCCCCACCATTAAGGATAAAAATAAATCCCGACACACTTTTGCTATCATCATGATCAGACTGGAAACTAGAGTCTGTAAACCCTATAAGTCTCAAGTCTGATTCATCATAAACAAGCCTCTGGTCCTTAGTATTTCTTAAATACTTCAGGATGGTTTTAACAACCTTCCAGTGATTCTCTCCTGGATCAGATTGGTATCCACTCACTACCCCTAATGAGTATGCCACATCTGATCGTGTATATGTCATGACGTACATGATAGATCCCACTGCCGAAGCATATGGAATCCTACCCATACGCTCTCTCTCTTGAGGTGTTGTCGAACAATCCCTCTTCGAGAGAGAAATTCCATGGCCTATCGGTAGATAGTCTTTCTTGGAATTCTCCATGCTGAACCTCTTCAGCATAGTATCTATGTACGTAGACTAGGATAAACCAAGCAACCTTTTAGATCTATCTCTATAGATCCTCATCCCTAGGATGTAGGAAGCTTCTCCCAAATCCTTCATGGAGAACTGTGACGACAGCCAAATCTTTATCCCCTGTAATGCAAAAACATCATTTTCGATTAAAAGAATATCATCCACATACAATACAAAAAATACCACTACTGGACCATTAGCACACTTATAAATGCAGGGCTCTTCTCCGTTCTTAATGAAGCCATACGTCTTGATCGTCCTATCAAAATGTATGTTCCAACTCCGGGATGCCTGCTTAAGTCCATAAATGGACCTCTGTAGTCTGCACACCTTAGACTCATCAGTGGATGTGAATCCTTCAGGTTGTATCATATACACCTCTTTGTCTAGCTCTCCATTTAGGAAAGCTGTCTTCACATCCATCTGCCAAATTTCATAGTCCAGATGGGCAACTATCGCAAGCATAATCCGAATGGATTTGAGCATTGCCACAGGAAAAAATATCTCGTCATAGTCTACACCATAACGTTGACGATATCCCTTGGCAACCAGACGGGCTTTATAGGTTTCTACCTTTCCATCTGCGCTCCTCTTCCTCTTGAAGATCCACTTACACCCTATGGGTTTTACTCCTTCGGGTGGGTCAACCAATGTCCACACATCGTTGACCTTCATGGACTCCATTTCGGATTTCATGGCCTCTAGCCATTTCTCAGAGTCGGGTCTCTGCATTGCATCCATGTAGGTGATCGGATCCTCATCATTTTCATCAAGTTCGATAGGATTATCATCTCGGACCAGGAAACTATAGTATCTGTCCGGTTGACGTGGTACTCTACCAGATCGCCTTAAGGGTGCTTGAACAATGGGCTCCGGATCTGATCTAATCAAATCCGGTTCAGGTTCAGCAACTTGTGTCGATTTTTCCACCTGTCGAACTTCGTCAAGTTCGACCTTAGAGGCAACAGTCCCTTCACCAAAGAACTCCTTTTCTAAAAAGATTGCCTTAAGGCTGACAAACACCTTTTGCTCATCAGCCAGGTAGAAGTAATACCCTTTGGTCTCTTTTGGATACCCTATAAAATTACACTTGTCAGACCTAGGTCCAAGCTTGTCCGTAATTAAACGTTTAACATAAGTCGGACACCCCCAAACCCTAAGGTGCGAGAGTACTGGCTTACGTCCTATCCATATCTCATATGGCATTCTGGTTAAAGACTTACTCAGAACCCTATTTAGAAGGTAACAAGTCGATTCGAGTGCATATCCCCAAAAGAAGATCGACAGACCAGCAAACCCCATCATAGATCGAACCATGTCCAACAAGGTCTGATTCCTCCTTTCAGACACACTATTATGCTGTGGTGTTCCAGGAGGTGTCCACTGAGAGAAAATCCCATTCTCCCCAAGATATATCAGAAAATCATTGGAAAGGTATTCACCTCCTCGATCAGATCGAAGAGTTTTAATACACTTTCTAGTTTATTTTTCTACCTCATTTCAGAATAGTTTGAACATTTCAAATGACTCCAACTTATGCTTCATTAAATAGACATACCCATACCTCGATAGGTCGTCTGTGAAGATTATGAAGTAGAAATACCACCTCTTGCACTTGAGCTCATGGGTCCACATACATCAGAATGTACCAGACCCAAGAGTTCACTGGCTCGCTCATCTTTTCTAGTAAAAGATAACTTGATCATTTTATCAAGAAAACAGGACTCACAGATTGGAAGTGATTCACAATCACCTACTTCAAGAATTTCTTCTTGAGCCAACATGTTTATCCTGTTCTTATTGATATGACCTAGCCTACAGTGCCAAAGGTAGACTTCTGACACATTATCTATTCTAGGGCATTTACCGGAGGTTTGAACCACATTAACAGGTTGTGATAGAAAGTAAATTCCATTATAAAGTTGTCCAATAAACATTGTAACACCATTCAAAATGATATTGCAAATGTTTTCTTTTATTAAAAATTGATAACCGTTCATGGCCAAAAGGCCTACAGAAATAATATTTAATAAAAAGCTTGGACAATAGTGACATTCACTCAGAATTATATTTCGAGAATTGATTACAAGGTTCATGATTCCTAATGCTAGAACTGAAACTTTGCTTCCATCTCCAACGTTCAGAAATCTCTCACCTTCATCAAATCTTCTACTGATCTAAAGACCCTGCATCGAATTGCAAATATGATAAGGGCTTTCGGTATCCAATACCCAGGCAGTAGTATCACAAATAAAAAAGTTGCAAGGTGTTATCATATAAGTACCTTGCTTCTTCTTTGGCCTGTTTGGGTCCAGTGAGGCAATGTATAGAGGACAGTTCCTCTTCCAGTGCCCCTGCTTCTTGCAAAAGAAGCACTCCGCCTGGCTCTGGTTGGGCTTGTGCTTCTTGATCTGACCCTGTGCAGACATCCCAGCATGCGGTTGCACCTTCTTATTCTTCTTCTTCTTGTTCTTCTTCCCTTTCTTAAAGGATCGACGACCAGAAGAAGACCCTCCCATAATATTTACCGACTCCTTATGGAGCTGGTGGTCCTTCTGAAGCGAAAATTTAGTGTAGGGGCAAAATGATAATTTTAAAACTTTTTCAAAATTATTATTTTACAGTAAAATTATTAATTAATCTCATTAATTAATACTAATTAACCCTATACTAGGATCTAAATATGATACAACAGCATGCATTTAAATTTGAAATTCAAATTTGAATCAGTAAACGTTTTATAGTACTATGTTCAGAACACATCACCTTTTGCGGGTAGTCGATCACCGCAATCTGATCACCGTCGGGGGGCTCTGATCATCACGTCGCAGCCACACAAATGTCTAGCCTCTGCGGATCATCCACACGAAGCTCCCGTCTGATCAGCTCCTCACAAATGCTAGTTCGTGATTTTACCCTTTTGATGGCAGATGTTGATCGAACTCCTTCGATCGATGTGTGCCGACTTCTCGAACACTCTGGATCATCTGCACAGTTGCTTGAGAGGCTGATGGATCTCTCCCTAAAATTTGGTAGACTCACGACACTCGTGGCACACCAATCTCACTTCCTGAACCCTAAGTAGAAACCCTAGGGTACACACCAAAAACCCTGCGCCCAATTTTCTCTCTTTTCTTTCTTTTTCTCTCGGAAGGTTTTGGACCTTCACCTTGAGTAGAAGCCTTCCTCATGCCCCAAAGTTTTTCTCCTAAAATTTCTACACACGTCCCATCTTTCTCCTCTTTTTAAAACAACGTCGAACATGTCTTATCCGCGAGAGAGGATAAAGACAAGAGATTACACATTTGAATTCAAATCAAATTTGAATTCAAACGAAAACCAACATATACCTATCCTTTTAGGTGTGAGAAGAGAAGGGGTGTGGCTCTTTGTGTGTGGAAAATGTTTCACGAGAAACCTTTTCTCGTGTAAGTAATGTGGCACACAAAATGGATAAGGATGAAAGGGCAAGTGATAAGTTATCCATTCAAATTCAAACATGCTTTGAATTTGAATGGCTAACTAATTATTTTATCCATCCATATGGCGCACAAATGAGGGTGTGGGGAAGGGTTTTGCATGAGAAAAATTTCATGAGAAGTTTCTTCTCATGAATTCAAATGGGTGCAAGGAAGTTGGGTGTTGCAGGGAATTTAAAACAAGGTGGTTTGATTCAAATTGAGCCAACCTAGTTTAAAATAGGTTAAGCACAATTAGACCAGATTAAACCCAACATAATTAGGCTTAATTAGGCTCAATAAAATCCTAATCAAATCAGGAATTAACTAAACCTAACCCCTGATCAAATCAGGGACTAAACCACCTTAGCGATTAGGTCAACATTTAACCTAATCGAGTCAATCCAAACTGAATCTAATTCAATTGGACTTGATCCAAAAATAATTACTCAATCAAATTGAGTTAATTAGTAATTAAATCACTAATTAAACTTCTCATAAATATTGAATCCAAATTCGATGGGCAATCAGGCATCAGAGACCATCGATATGAAATCCTGATCAAAGAGTTCAAATTTCAAATTCAAAATTTGAAATTCAAAATTTTGACCTCGGTACCCAAAATGTGTGGAACTCATGATTAGAGAATCCTAATTCTCAATCATAGAGTCCCAGATAGATAAGACTCATTATGAGCCATCAGATCAGAAAGGAACCTCTAATGTGTGTGACCCCGCAGGTTTGAACCTAAGCCGGTAGCACAGGAACCAATTTCTGTACTAATCGAAGTGACCATCTAGCAATGATACCCGACGACCGGATAGGTCGAATAATCGCAATCGCAACATTCAGAACCTACGTGAATATGGTTACCGTATAATTCATCCCTTTTGACCCCTGTGTTTAGGATGACTCAAGGTTAAACTGTCAACCCTGATGATATCATCCGAATCGTGCTCAACTCAATTAGTCCTGTGACTCCTCACTAGGACTATCCTGGTCAAGGTTTTGCTAAATTGAAACACGACTATACACAGCTCCTAAACTGGAGTGGTCAATCCCATCTTGACACACGCACCGACAAGTCAAGTACTTGACTACACCCAGCAACCTTCCATCACTGAATTAGAAATTCAGGTAGTCCAGTGCCTAAGTGCAGTGAGTTGCTTGCATGTCACCGTGGCGGTCTCAGGTCGGAGGGACATTTATACCCATATCCCATCGGAACAAATCTTGACAGCAGAAATAGCTCCGGAGTTGGTCACGTTCAGTACAGATGTACCATTACATCTTACCTGTATACCATACCAGTGTCTCCACACTCTTTGGTTATGAGGACAACCAACCCATATGATACACAACGACCTATGCTCGATAAATGTTGTCGTCCTTGGTAACAACGTATCATTTGGTCGCGAACATGTTTAAGGACTAAGCGACAAATCCTCCTTTGTCGAGTCTAAATAGTCCTAAGGACTTCACCACAACACAGGAGTTCAATAGAAGATGAAATATTTATGATGAAAAAATATCAAAATAACTTTTATTTATTTATAATTCATGTACTAATACAAAAAGGAGCACAACCGTCAACAGGCTGACGATTGGCTTTGGGACACTATTCCCAATAATCTCCCACTTGGCCTAAAGCCTATCGGTGCAGTATCTAATACCCATCTTCGACTTGTAGTCGTTGAACTCCTTCACCGCAATGGCTTTAGTGAATGGGTCGGCCAGGTTCTCCTTTCCGTCGATCTTCTGAAGGTCGACGTCACCTCGATCCACGATCTCCCGGATGAGATGGTAGCGGCGCAGAATATGCTTCGTCCGCTGGTGTGCCTTTGGTTCCTTCGCCTGAGCAATGGCTCCAGAGCTGTCGTAGTAGAGCAGAACTGGACCAACAAGGGAGGGTGCTACTCCGAGCACGGTGATGAATTTTCTCAGCCACACCGCTTCTTTGGCAGCATCTGATGCAGCAATATACTCCGCCTCGCATACTGAATCAGCCACAGTGTGCTGCTTGGAACTCTTCCAGCAGACAGTCCCACCATTAAGGATAAAAATAAATCCTGACACACTCTTGCTATCATCGCGATCAGACTGGAAACTAGAGTTTGTAAACCCTATAAGTCTCAAGTCCAATTCACCATATATAAGCCACTGGTCCTTAGTATTTCTTAAATACTTCAGGATGGTTTTAACAACCTTCCAGTGATTTTCTCCTGGATCAGATTGGTATCTACTCACTACCCCTAGTGAGTATGCCACATCTGGTCGTGTACATGTCATGGCGTACATGATAGATCTCACTGTCGAAGCATATGGAATCCTACCCATACGCTCTCTCTTTTGAGGTGTTGTCGGACAATCCCTCTTCGAGAGAGAAATTTCATGGCCTATCGGTAGATAGCCTTTCTTGGAATTTTCCATGCTGAACCTTTTCAGCATAGTATCAATGTACGTAGGCTGGGATAAGCCAAGCAACTTTTTGGATCTATCCCTATAGATCCTCATCCCTAGGATGTAGGAAGCTTCTCCCAGATCCTTCATGGAGAACTGTGACGATAGTCAAATCTTTATTCCCTGTAATGCAGGGACATCATTCCCGATTAAGAGAATGTCATCCACATACAATACAAAAAATACTACTACTGGACCATTAGCCCACTTATAAATGCAGGGCTCTTCTCCGTTCTTAACGAAGCCATACGTTTTGATCGTCCTATCAAAACGTATGTTCCAACTCCGAGATGCCTGCTTAAGTCCATAAATGGACCTCTGTAGCTTGCACACCTTAGACTCATCTGTGGATGTGAACCCTTCAGGTTGTATCATATATACCTCTTCGTCCAGCTCTCCGTTTAGGAAAGCTGTCTTCACATCCATCTGCCAGATTTTATAGTCCAGATGGGCAGCTATCGCAAGCATAATCTGAATGGATTTGAGCATTGCCACAGGAGAAAACGTCTCGTCATAGTCTATACCATAACGTTGACGATATCCCTTGGCAACCAGACAGGCTTTATAGGTCTCCACCTTTTCGTCTGCGCCCCTCTTCCTTTTGAAGACCCACTTACACCCTATGGGTTTTACTCCTTCGGGTGGGTCAACCAATGTCCACACATCGTTGACCTTCATGGACTCCATTTTGAATTTCATGGCCTCTAGCCATTTCTCAGAGTCAGGTCTCTGCATTGCATCCATGTAGGTGATCGGATCCTCATCGTTTTCATCAAGTTCGACAGGATCACCATCCCGGACCAAGAAACCATAGTATCTATCCGATTGATGTGGTACTCTATCAGACCGCCTTAAGGGTGCATAATCAATGGGCTCTGGATCTGATCTAATCAAATCCGGTTCAGGTTCAGTAATATGTGTCGATTTTTTCACCTGTCGAACTTCGTCAAGTTCGACTTTAGAGGCAACAGTTCCTTCACTAAGGAACTCCTTTTCTAAAAAGATTGCCTTAAGGCTAACAAACACTTTTTGCTCATCAGCAAGGTAGAAATAATATCCTTTGGTCTCTTTTGGGTACCCTATAAAATTATACTTGTCAGACCTAGGTCCAAGCTTGTCTGTAATTAAACGTTTAACATAAGCTGGACACCCCCAAACCCTAAGGTGCGAGAGTACTGGCTTACGTCCTATCCATATCTCATATGGCGTTTTGGCTACAGACTTACTCGGAACTCTATTTAGAAGGTAACAAGCCGATTCGAGCGCATATCCTCAGAGGAAGATCGGCAGACCAGCAAACCCCATCATGGATCGAACCATGTCTAACAGGGTCCGATTCCTCCTTTCAGACACACCATTATGCTGTGGTGTTCCAGGAGGAGTCCACTGAGAGAGAATCCCATTCTCTCCTAGATACGTCAGAAACTCATTGGAAAGGTATTCACCTCCTCGATCAGATCGAAGAGTTTTAATACACTTCCCAGTTTGTTTTTCTACCTCATTTCGAAATAGTTTTAACATTTCAAATGATTCCAACTTATGCTTCATTAAATAGACATACCCATACCTAGATAGGTCGTCTGTGAAGGTTATGAAGTAGAAAAATCCACCTCTTGCACTTGAGCTCATGGGTCCACATACATCAGAATGTACCAGACCTAAGAGTTCACTGGCTCGCTCACCTTTTCCAATAAAAGGTGACTTGGTCATCTTCCCAAGAAGACAGGACTCACAGGTTGGAAGTGATTCACAATCACTAACTTCAAGAATTCCTTCTTGAGCCAACCTGTTTATCCTGTTCTTATTGATATGACCTAGCCTACAGTGCCAAAGGTAGACTTCTGACACATTATCTATTCTAGAGCGTTTATCGAATTTTTGAACCACATTAACAGGCTGTGATAGTAAGTAAATTCTATTATTTAATTGTCCAACAAATATTGTAACACCATTCAAAATGATATTGCAAATATTTTTTTTATTAAAAAATCATAATCGTACATGGCCAAAAAGCCTACAGAAATAATATTTAATAAAAAACTTGGACAATAGTGACATTCACTCAGAATTACATTACAAGAATTGATTACAAGACTCATGATTCCTAAAGCTAGAACTGGAACTTTGCTTCCATCTCCAACATTCAGGAACCTCTCGCCTTCATCAAATCTCCTACTGACCTGTAGACCCTGCATCGAATTACAAATATGATAAGGGCTTCCGGTATCTAATACCCAGGCAGTAGTATCACAAATCGAAAAGTTGCAAGGAGTTATCATATAATTACCTTGCTTCTTCTTTGGCCTGTTCGGGTCCAGGGAGGCAATGTATTGAGGACAGTTCCTCTTCCAATGCCCGTGCTTCTTGCAAAAGAAGCACTCCGCCTGGCTCTAATCGTGCTTGCGCTTCTTGGTCTGACCCCGTGCTACAGTCCCAGCATGAGATTGCACCTTCTTATTTTTCTTCTTCTTGTTCTTCTTCTCCTTCCCAAAGGGTTGACGACGAGAAGAAGACCCTCCCACTACATTCACCGACTCCTTATGGAGTTGGTGATCCTTCTCAAAGTTCTGCAGCAACCCCAACAATCCGTGGTAGTTTACTGCAGGCTTTGTCATTCGAAAATGAGTAAAGAATGGGAGGAAGGACTTGGGCAAGGAATTAAGGATCGCATCCTTACCGAGCTGCTCATGCAAAGGAAAGCCCAATTTGCTTAGGTGCTCAATCATCTCGATCATGTACAGTACATGATCAGTGACTGAGGCCCCATCCCTCATCCGAGCATTGAAAATGGCACAACTAGTTTTGTGCCTTTCAACGTCGTCAGGCATCCCAAAGGAGTCGTTCAACATTTGAAGCATCTCCTGTGGCTGGACGTTCTCAAACCTTCGGCTGAACTTGTCATTCATTGCTGCCAGCATAATACATCGAACGGTGGTGCGGTCATTGAGCCACTTCAAGTAAGTGTCTCGAATCGCCTTACTAGCGTTCGAAGCTGGCTCCTCAAGTGCTGGATCCGTTACTACATAAAGGATCCACTCATGCTCAAGGACGATTTTCAATTTTCGATACCAGCTATCGAAATTGGGTCCCATGAGCTTGTCATTATCTAATAATGACCGGAGCGACAGAGTAGTGGCCATAGCTGCTTAAAAGAAAATGAGACCTCTATTAGTACATAAATTAATACTAAAGACTTGAATTTTAGTCTAAAGTTTTTCTCAATATTTTTACGAACTGGTAGCCTCATCCTCCAATTCGAGGAATTACTTTAATTTCTTAATGGGTACTAGAATCCACACAGACTACACACGAGCCCAACTTTGGTTGGTCAACCCATGTGCATCTATGGGTAGGTTCTTAACCAGTTGTTTCTCTAAACAACTTCTAGTAATTGATTTTGCCCCAGAACCTAATCAGTAGGCTTTGGCCTCCACTGAAAAGATCTGGTTAGGTCCAACCATTAACATGACTTAATTTAGTGAATCGGACCAATAAATGATCAGGCCCGACTTTGGCCGGCCAACCTAACCACCATCAGAAAGACTCAATCAAATTATCATATTATGAATAATAATTCCATTAGCCAATGAGCACCAGGCCTTTGGGCCTCCAATGATCATTGAACTAATGGACTCATTATCACTCACTTAATGGGAGGCTATGACTTAGTTATCATTATAACTTAATCATTTTAGGGACCTAACAATTTTGAAGATTTTATTAAAGAATAGTAGAGAAGAAATCATCCAGCCAATTTTAATCCTTCCACTGACTTCACCAAGTCAGATTAAAAAAAGAATTTAATTAAAGCTGGCATTAGGAGCACTTAAATCAGTCACACTGATTTACCTAATGTCATGGGTGAGCTCTAATCACCAAGTGATCTAATCAAAATCTAACTTACCAGATTGGCCAGGTAAGTGAGATCAGTGGTGGGGATTTGCCATTAACTCGTCAATGATCGAATCAATGCGAGTAGCTCCCGCTTAAGAACCACTGGTCAAAACTGTCGAACTTACCTTAGACACCAACCGGTTCATTAGTTTTAATTTTGATCAACTTAGTAAATAGGGCTCCACCGCGTAGCCATGAATTAAGTCCATCTTGGTCTAGTTAAAGATATGGACCCATTCAACTACAACTATTGAAGTTGAGTCTAGAGTATCCTTGACCTAATCTAATTCAACTTTTGATTAGATTTGACCAATTACTCCATTTAGTCCATTTTTTTAAACTAACCTTAGGTCTAACCCAATTATGGACCTAATTCATCTAACCCATTGACCCACAAGTTTATGCAATTATCTTAGGTCTTAATTCACAATTCTAGACCTACTAGACAACACTTAATTCTTTTAATTAAGTACTTGGGCTGATGGGTCAGGGTTTGGCATTTTGAAAATAATTTTTAAATTTGAAAGATTTTATTTTCTGTTCACAAAATGTATTAACTCATTTCACAAACGGGTCAGCACATTTCATAAACAGCAATTCTATTGCTCATTTCATAACAGAAAATAACTCAAAATAAATCATAAATTTTTTTTAGATCTAATCTAACATATTCATGATAAATTTCTTAATTAAATCCTTTCGCTGCTTCATCGGCATGGGATATAATTGCATCGGCACCCCTACTGCCATAGGAGATCCCATCGAATGGGAAGAGAGGGCCTTTAAACCCTACTTTTCTCCTATGACCGGCTGGCCATGGCAACCAACCCAACTGGATTACTTGCTACTTGGATCAAGTATATCTAAATATACCAATTTCAAAATTTAAATTTTGAATTTCAAATTTTAAATTTCAAATTTCAAATTTCAAATTTTAAATTTCAAATTTGAGATTTCAACCAAATTTTAAATTTCGAATTTCCAATCTTTGAATTTTAAATTTTGAATTTTGAATTTCAAATTTTAAATTTTGAATTTCAAATTTTAAATTTCAAATTTGAGATTTCAACCAAATTTTAAATTTTGAATTTCAAATTTTGAATTTTGAATTTCAAATTTCAAATTTCAAATTTGAGATTTCAACCAAATTTCAAATTTCAAATTTCAAATTTGAAACTTCTAACAAATTTCAAATTTCAAATTTCAAATCTTTTTGAATTTTGAATTTTAAATTTTGAATTTCAAATTTAAACTTATAGATTACACCTTAATCTACGCATGCATATGTATATCATATTCTAGAACCATGCTTTGATACCATTTGAAGCAAAAATTTAGTACAGGGGCAAAATGGTAATTTTAAAACTTTTTCAAAATTACTATTTTATAGTGGAATTATTAATTAATCTTATTAATTAATACTAATTAACCCTACACTAGGATCTAAATATGATACAACAGCATGCATTTAAATTTAAAATTCAAATTTGAATCAGTAAACATTTTACAGTATTGTGTTCAGAACACATCACCTTTTGCGGGTCGATCATCGCAATCTGATCACCGTCGGGGGGCTCTAATCATCACATCACAGCCACACAAATATCTGGCCTCTACGGATCATCCACACGAAGCTCCCGTCTGATCAGCTCCTCACGAATGCTAGTTCGTGATTTCACCCTTTTGATGGTAGATGTTGATCGAACTCCTTCGATCGATGTGTGCTGACTTCTCAGACACTCTGGATTATCTACACAATTGCTTGAGAGGCTGATGGATCTCTCTCTAAAATTTGGTGGACTCACGACACTCGTGGCATACCAATCTCACTTCCCGAACCCTAGGTAGAAACCCTAGGGTACACACCAAAAACCCTGCGCCCAATTTTCTCTCTTTTCTTTCTTTTTCTCTCGGAAGGTTTTGGACCTTCACCTTGCGCAGAAGCCTTCCTCACACCCCAAAGTTTCTCTCCTAAAATTTCTACACACATCCCACCTTTCTCCTCTTTTTAAAACAACATCGAACGTGTCTTATCCGCGTGAGAGGATAAAGACAAGAGATTACACATTTGAATTCAAATCAAATTTGAATTCAAACGAAAACCAACTTATCCCTATCCTTTTGGGCGTGAGAAGAGAAGGGGCATGGCTCTTTGTGCGTGGAAAATGTTTCACAAGAAACCTTTTCTCGTGTAAGTAATGTGGCACACAAAATGGATAAGGATGAAAGGGCAAGTGATAAGTTATCCATTCAAATTCAAACATGCTTTGAATTTGAATGGCTAACTAATTATTTTATCCATCCATATGGCGCACAAATGAGGGCGTGGGGAAGGGTTTTGCGTGAGAAAAATTTCACGAGAAGTTTCTTCTCGTGAATTCAAATGGGTGCAAGGAAGTTGGGTGTCGCAGGGAATTTAAAACAAGGTGGTTTGATTCAAATTGAGCCAACCTAGTTTAAAATAGGTTAAGCACAATTAGACCAGATTAAACCCATCATAATTAGGCTTAATTAGGCTCAATAAAATATTAATCAAATCAAGAATTAACTAAATCTAATCCCTAATCAAATCAGGGACTAAACCACCTTAGCGATTAGGTCAACATTTAACCTAATCGGGTCAATCCAAACTGAATCCAATTCAATTGGACTTGATCCAAAAATAATTACTCAATCAAATTGAGTTAATTAGTGATTAAATCACTAATTAAACCTCTCATAAATATTAAGTCCAAATCCGATGGGCAATCAGGCATCAGAGACCATCGATATGAAACCCTGATCAAAGAGTTCAAATTTCAAATTCAAAATTTGAAATTCAAAATTTTGACCCCGGTACCCAAAATGTATGGAACTCATGATTAGAGAATCCTAATTCTCAATCATAGAGTCCCAGATAGATAAGACTCATTATCAGCCATCAGATCAGAAAGGAACCTCTAATGTGTGTGACCCCGTAGGTTCGAACCTAAGCTGGTAGCACAGGAACCAATTTCTGTACTAATCGAAGTGACCATCTAGCAATGGTACCCGACGATCGGATAGGTCGAATAATCGCAATCGCAATATTCAGAACCTACATGAATATGGTTACCGTATAATTCATCCCTTTTGACCCCTGTATTTAGGACGACTCAGGGTTAAACTGTCAACCCTGATGATATCATCCGAATCGTGCTCAACTCAATTAGTCCTATGACTCCTCACTAGGACTACCCTGGCCAAGGTTTTGCTAAATTGAAACACGACTGTACACAGCTCCTAAACTGGAGTGGTCAATCCCATCTTGACACACGCACCGACAAGTCAAGTACTTGACTACACCCAGCAACCTTCCATCACTGAATTAGAAATTCAGGTAGTCCAGTGCCTAAGTGCAGTGAGTTGCTTGCAAGTCACCGTGGCGGTCTCAAGTTGGAGGGACATTTATACCCATATCCCATCGGAGCAAATCTTGACAGCAGAAATAGCTCCGGAGTTGGTCACATTCAGTGCAGATGTACCATTACATCTCACCTGTATGCCATACCAGTGTCTCCACACTCTTTGGTTATGAGGACAACCAACCCATATGGCACACAACGACCTATGCTCGATAAACGTTGTCATCCTTGGTAACAACGTATCATTTGATCGCGAATATGTTTAAGGACTAAGCGACAAATCCTCCTTTGTCGAGTCTAAATAGTCCTAAGGACTTCACCACAACACAGGAGTTCATTAGAAGATGAAACATTTGTGATTAAAAAATATCAAAATAACTTTTATTTATTTATAATTCATGTACTAATACAAAAAGGAGCACAACCGTCAACAGGCTGACAATTGGCTTTGGGACACTATTCCCAACACCTTCTCAAGGTTCTGCAGCAACCCCAACAAGCTGTGGTAGTTCACTGCGGGCTTTATCATTCGAAAATGAGTATGGAAGGGAAGGTAGGACTTGGGCAGAGAATTAAGGATTGCATCCTTACCGAGCTGCTCGTGCAGGGGAAAGCCCAGTTTACTTAGGCGCTTAATCATTTCGATCATGTACAGTACATGATCAGTGATTGAGGCTCCATTCCTCATCCGAGCATTGAAAATGACACAACTAGTTTTGTGTCTTTCAACATCGTCAGGCATGCCAAAAGAGTTGTTCAACATTTGAAGCATCTCCTGTGGCTGGGCGTTCTCGAACCTGCGGCTGAACTCATCATTCATTGCCGCAAGCATTATGCACCGGACGGTGGTGCGGTCGTTAAGTCACTTCTGGTAAGTGTCTCGGATCATCCCTCTAGCGTTCAGGGCTGGCTCCTCAGGTGCCGGATCCGTTACTACATAAAGGATCCGCTCATGCTCAAGGATGATTTTTAATTTTCGATACCAGCTATCGAAATTAGGTCCCATGAGCTTGTCATTATCTAATAATGACCGGAGCGATAGAGTAGTGGCCATAGCCGCATAAAAAAAAACCAGATCTATATTAGTACATAAATTATTAATACTAAAGACTTGGATTTTAGTCTAAAGTTTCTCCCAGTATTTTTACGAATTGGTAGCCTCAACCTCCAATTCAAAGAATTACTTTAATTCCTTAGTGGATACTAGAATCCACACAGACTACACACGAGCCCAACTTTGGTTGGTCAACCCATGTGCATCTATGGGCAGGTTCATAACCAGTTGTTTCTCTAAATAACTTCTAGTAATTAATTTTGCCCCAGAACCTAATCAGTAGACTTTGGCCTCCACTGAAAAAATCTGGTTAGGTCCAACCATTAACATGATTTGATTTGGTGAATCGGACCAATAAATAATCAAGCCCGATTTTGATCGGCCAACCTAACCACCATCAGAAAGACTCAAACCAAATTATCATACTATGAATGATAATTCCATTAGTCAATAAGCACCAGGCCTTTGGGCCTCCAATGATTATTAAACTAATGGACTCATTATCACTCACTTAATGGGAGGCTATGACTTAGTTATCAATATAACTTAATCATTTTTAGAACCTAATAATTTTTGAGAATTTTATTAAAGAATAGATGAGAAGAAAATATCCAGCCAATTTCAATCCTCCCACTGACTTCACCAAGTCAGACTAAAAAGGATTTACTTAAAGCTGGCATTAGGAGCACCTAAATCAGTCAAACTGATTTACCTAATGACATGGGTGAGCCCTAATCACCAAGTGATCTAATCAAAACCTAATTCACCAGGTTGGCCAGGTAAGTGAGATCAGTGGTGGGGATAAGCTTTTAACTCGTCAGAGATCAAATCACTGCGAGTAGCTCCCGCTTAAAAATCACTGGTCAAACTGCCAAACTTACCTTAGACACCAACCGGTTCATTAGTTTTAATTTGATCAACTTAGTAAATAGGATTCCACTGCGTAGTCATGAATTAAGTCCATCTTGGTCTAGTTAAAGATATGGACCCATTCAACTACAACTATTGGAGTTAAGTCTAGAGTATCCTTGACCTAATCTAATTCAACTTTTGATTAGATTTGATCAATTACTCTAATTTAGTCTATTTCTTTAAGCTAACCTTAGGTCTAACCCAATTATGGACCTAATCCATCTAACCCATTGACCCACAAGTTTATGCAATTGTATTAGATCTTAATTCACAATTCTAGACCTACTAGACAATACTTAATTCTTTTAATTAAGTATTTGGGCTGATGGGTCAGGGTTTGGCATTTCAAAAATAATTTTCAAATTTGAAAGATTTTATTTTCTATTCACCAAATATGTTGACTCATTACACAAATAGATCAGCACATTTCATAAATAGCAATCCTATTGCTAATTACATAATAAAAAATAATTCAATCAAAATAAATCATGAATATTCCTTTCGCTACTTCATCTGCATGGGATATAATTACATCGGCATCCCTACCGCCATAGGAGACCCCATCGAATGGGAAGAGATGGCCTTTAAACCCTACTTTTCTCCTATGACCGGACGGTCATGGCAACCAACCCAATTCGATTACTTGCTACTTGGATCAAGTATATCTAAATATACCAATTTTAAAATTTAAATTTTAAATTTCAAATTTTAAATTTTAAATTTTGAATTTCAAATTTCAAACAAATTTTAAATTTTAAATTTCAAATTTTTGAATTTTGAATTTCAAATTTTGAATTTTAAATTTTAAATTTGAAATTTTAACCAAATTTTAAATTTTTGAATTTCAAATTTTTGAATTTTGAACAACTTTCAAAATTCAAATTTTAAATTTTAAATTTTAAATTTCAAATTTAAACTTTTAGATTACAACTTAATCTACGCATGCAAATATATATATCATATCTAAGAACCTGGCTCTGATACCATTTTATGAGAAAATTCAGTGCAGGGGTAAAACGATAATTTTAAAACTTTTCAAAATTATTATTTTACAGTAAAAATTATTAATTAATCTAATTAATTAATAAAAATTTACTCTACACTAGGATCTAAATATAATATATAGCATGCATGCATTTAAATTTGAAATTCAAATTTGAACAATAAACACTTTACTGTAATGTGTTCAGAACACAATACCTTTATGCGGGTAGTAGATCGCCGTAATCTGATCACCGTCGAGAGAGTCTGATCATCACAATATAGCCACATAGTGTGTCTAACCTCTGCAGATCATCCACATGAAGCTTCCGATCTGATCGACTCCTCACGAGTGCTAGCTCGTTGTAGAGCCCTTTCGACGGCCGATGTCGATCGAACTCCTTTGATCGATGTCTGTCAATTTTTTAGATGCTCCAGATCATCAGCAAACATGCTTGAGAGGATGTTGAAGATCTTCGTAAAATTTGGTGGGCTCACGACACTCGTAGCTCACCTTCTTACTTCCCAAACTCCAGACTGAAATCCTAAAGAACTCACTGAAACCTTGCGCATATTTTTTCTTTCTTTTCTTTCTTTTTCTCTCAGAAGGATATAGACCTTCACCTTGCACACAAGGATTCCTCACACCCAGATTTTCTCTCCAAAATTTTTCTTTTATACGCCCCACTCTTCTCCTCCTTTTAAAACAACATCAAAATGTCTTATCCATGTGAGAGGATAAAAATGAGTAATTGCACATTTGAATTCAAATCAAATTTTGAATTCAAATAAAAACTAATTTATCTCTATCCACTAAGGGCATGAGAAGAGGAGGGTGTGGCTTAATTTGTGCATGAGTGATTTCATGAGAAACATTTTCTCATGTAATAAATGGGATGCTAAAAGAGGATAAGGTCAAGGCGCTAAGATTAGTTGCTCATTCAAATTCAAACTTTGTTTTGAATTTGAATGGCCAACCAATCATCCTTATCCACTCATTTGGCACATTAAAGTAGGGTGTGAGGAGGGATTTGCATGAGGAAAAATTTATGAGAACTTCCTTCTCGTGAATTCAAATGGGCACAGTGGAAGTGAGGTGGCGCAGGGAGAATGGGTCAAGGTGGTTTCATTATTTAAACCAACCTAATTGAACCAAATAAATTAGGCCCAATTAGACTAATTTAAATCCAACTAAATTAGGCTTAATTAGGTTCAATAAAATCTTAATCAAATCAAGAATTGATTAAGCCCAACCCCTGATCAAATCAGGGACCAAACCATCTCGACGATTAGGTCAACTCTTAACCTAATCAGGTCAAACCCAACTGAATCTAATTCAATTAGACTTGATCCAAAAATAATTACTCAATCAAATTGAATTAATTAGTGATCAAATCACTAATTAAATCTCTCATAAATATTTAGTTTAAATCCGATGGGTAATCGGGCATCAGAATTCATCGATATGTAACCCTGATCGAAGAGTCCCAAACCAGTGGGACTCTTGACCCCGGTACCCAAATGTGTGGGACTCATGATCAGAGAATCCTGATTCTCGATCACAGAGTCCCAGATACATAGGACTCATAGTCCATGAGCATTAGGACTCTTCATCAGCCATCAGATCAGATAGGAACCTCTAATGTGTGTGACCCCGCAAGATCGAACCTAAGCCGGTAGCACAGGAACCAATTCCTGTACTAATCAAAGTGACTATCTAGAAATGGTACCCGATGATCGGATAGGTCGAATAGTCACAATCACAATACTCAGAACCTACGTGAATATGGTTACTATATAATTCATCCTTTTGACCTCTGTGTTTTGGACGACTCAGGGTTATACTATCAACTCTGATTAGATCATCCGAATCGTGCTCAACTCAAATAGTCCTGTGACTCCTCACAAAGACTATCCTAGCCAAGGTTTTGCTAAATTGAAATATGACTGTACACAACTCCTAAACTGGAGTGGTCAATCACATCTTGATACACGCACCGACAAGTCAAATACTTGACTACACCCAGCAGCCTTCCGTCACTGAATTAGAAATTCAGGTAATCCAGTGCCTAAGTGCAGTGAGTTACTTGCAAGCCACCGTGGCGGTCTTAGGTCGGAGGGATATTTATACCCATATTCCATCGGAGCAAATCTTGACAGCAGAATAGCTCCGGAGTCGATCACCTTCAGTGCAGATGTACCCTTATATCTCACCTGTATGCCATACTAGTATCTCCACACTCATTGGTTAAGAGGACAACCAACCTATATGACACACAACAACCTATGCTTGATAAACGTTGTCATCCTTGGTAATAACGTATTATTTGATCGTGAACAGATTTAAAGACTAAACAACAAATCCTCCTTTGTCGAGTCTAAATAGTCCTAAGGACTTCACCACAATATAGGAGTTCATTAGAAGATGAAATATTTTGTGATGAAAAATATCAAAATAATTTTTATTAATTCATAATTCATATACATATACAAAAATGAGCACAACCGTCAATAGGCTGACGATTAGCTTTGGGACACTATTCCCAACAGGAAGGACTTGGGCAAAGAATTAAGGATCGCATCCTTACCGAGCTGCTAGTGCAAGGGAAAGCCCAGTTTGCTTAGATGCTCAATCATTTCGATCATGTACAGTACATGATCAGTGACTGAGGCCCCATCCCTCATCCGAGCATTGAAAATGGCATAACTAGTTTTGTGCCTTTCAATGTCGTCAGGCATGCCAAAGGAGTCATTCAACATTTGAAGCATCTCCTGTGGCTGGGTGTTCTCGAACCTGTGACTGAACTCATCATTCATTGTCGGCAGTATTATGCACCGAACGGTAGTGCGGTTGTTGAGCCACTTCTGATAAGTGTCTCGGACAGTCCCTCTAGCGTTCGGGGCTGGCTCCTTAGGTGTCGGATCCGTTACTACATAAAGGATCCCCTCATGCTCAAGGACGATTTTCAATTTTTGATACCAGCTATCGAAATTAGGTCCCATGAGCTTGTCATTATCTAATAATGATCAGAGCGACAAGGTCGTGGCCATAGCTGCATAAAGAAAAATCAGACCTTTATTAGTACATAAATTATTAATACTAAAGACTTGGACTTTAGTCTAAAGTTTCTCCCAGTATTTTTACGAACTGGTAGCCTCAACCTCCAATTCAAAGAATTACTTTAATTTCTTAGTGGGTACTAGAATCCACACAGACTACACATGAGCCCAACTTTGGTTGGTCAACCCATGTACATCTATGGGTAGGTTCATAACCAGTTGTTTTTCTAAACAACTTCTAGTAATTGATTTTTGCCCCAAAACCTAATCAGTAGGCTTTGGCCTCCACTAAAAAGATCTGGTTAGGTCCAACCATTAACATGATTTGATTTGGTGAATCTGACCAATAAATGATCAGGCCCAACTTTGGCCGGCCAACCTGACCACCATCCCAACTTTGGTTGGTCAACCCATGTACATCTATGGGTAGGTTCATAACTAGTTGTTTTTCTAAACAACTTCTAGTAATTGATTTTTGCCCCAGAACCTAATCAGTAGGCTTTGGCCTCCACTGAAAAGATCTGGTTAGATCCAACCATTAACATGATTTGATTTGGTGAATCTGATCAATAAATGATCAGGCCCGACTTTGGTCGGCCAACCTGACCACCATCAGAAAGACTCAACCAAATGATCATATTATGAATGATAATTCCATTAGTCAATAAGCACCAGGCCTTTGGGCCTCTAGTGATTATTTAACTAATGGACTCATTATCACTCACTTAATGAGAGGCTATAACTTAGTTATCTCTATAACTTAATCATTTTTAGGGACCTAATAATTTTTGAGAATTTTATTAAAGGATAGAAGAGAAAAAATTAACCAGCCAATTTCAATCCTCCCACTGACTTCACCAAGTCAGATTAAAAAGGATTTAATTAAAGCCGGCATTAGGAGCACATAAATTAGTCACACTGATTTACCTAATGACATGGGTGAGCCCTAATCACCAAGTGATCTAATCAAAACCTAACTCGCCAGGTTGGCCAGATAAGTGAGATCAGTGGTGAGGATATGCCATTAACTCGTCAGAGATCGAATCAATGCGAGTAGCTCCCACTTAAAAATCACTGGTCAGACTACCAAACTTACCTTAGACACCAACCGGTTCATTAGTTTTAATTTGATCAACATAGTAAATAGGGTTCCACCATGTAGCCATGAATTAAGTCCATCTTGGTCTAGTTAAAGACATGGACCCATTCAACTACAACTATTGGAGTTGAATCTAGAGTGTCCTTGACCTAATCTAATTCAAGTTTTGATTAGATTGGATCAATTACTCTAATTTAGTCCATTTCTTTAAGCTAACCTTAGGTCTAACCCAATTATGGACCTAATCCATGTAACCCATTGACCCACAAGTTTATGCAATTGTCTTAGGTCTTAATTCACAATTCTAGACCAACTAGACAACACTTAATTCTTTTAATTAAGTATTTAGGCTGATGGGTCAGGGTTTGATATTTCGAAAATAATTTTTAAATTTGAAAGATTTTATTTTCTGTTCATCAAATGTGTTGACTCATTTCACAAACGGATCAGCACATTTCATAAACAGCAATCCTATTGCTAATTACATAACAGAAAATAACTCAATCAAAATAAATCATGAATATTTCTTTAGATATAATCTAACACATTCATGATAAATTTTATAATTGAACCTTTACAATTAAGTTCTTTCGCTACTTCGTCTGCATGGGATATAATCACATCGGTACCCCTACCGCCATAGGAGAACCCCATCGAATGGGAGGAGAGGACCTTTAAACCCTACTTTTCTCCTATGACCGGACGACCATGGTAACCAACCCAATTAAACTACTTGCTACTTAGATCAAGTATATCTAAATATACCAATTTCAAATTTTAAATTTCAAATTTTAAATTTTAAATTTTGAATTTCAAATTTCAAACAAATTTCAAATTTTAAATTTCAAATTTTTGAATTTTAAATTTTAAATTTCAAATTTGAAATTTCAAACAAATTTCAAATTTTAAATTTTGAATTTTAAATTTTTGAATTTTGAATTTTGAATTTCAAATTTTAAAATTCAAATTTCAAATTTTAATTTTAAATTTTAAATTTAAACTTTTAGATTACTACTTAATCTATGCATACAAATGTATATCATATTTTAGAACCTACTCTGATACCATTTGAAGTGAATTTCAGTGCAGGGGTAAAACGGTAATTTTAAAATATTTTCAAAATTATAATTTTATAGTAGAAATTATTAATTAAACTAATTAATTAACATATATTAACCCTACATAAGGATCTAAATATGATATATATAGCATACATTTAAATTTTAAATTTTAAATTCTACAGTAAATATTTTACTGTTATGTGTTCAGAATATATTATCTTCGTGCAAGTAGTCGATCACTGTAGTCTGATCACCATCGGGATGGTTTGATCATCGTAATACAGCCATACAGTGTGTCTGGCCTCTACGGATCATCCACACAAAGCTTTCGATCTGATCAGCTCCTTACGAATGGTAGTTCGTTGCAGAATCTTTTCGACGGTCGATGCTGATCGAACTCCTTTGATCGGTGTCTGTCGACTCTTCGGATGCTTCAAATTGTCAGCAAAGGTGCTTGAGAGGTTGATGAAGCTCTCCTTGAAGTTTGATGGGCTCATGACACTCGTAGCTTACCTTCTCACTTCCCGAACCCTAGGCAGAAATCCTAGGGTACTCTTAGAAAAACCTGTGCCCTTTCTTTTTCTTTTCTTTTCTCTTCTTTTCTTTTCTTTTCTCATGCACAAGGCTTTTCTCATGCCACCCTTCTCTCACAGATCAGATGTTCGCACGTCCCATCTTCTCATCCCTTTTAAAATGGTGCAAGACCGTATTTTTACCATGTTTTTACCGCGTGAGAGGATAAAGCTAGGTGGTTGCTCACTTGAATTCAAATCGAATTTGAATTCAAATGCCAACCAACCTATCCTTATCCACTAAAGGCGTGAGAAGGGAGGGGCGTGGGCTTCTTTGTGCATAGAGAATATACAAGAGAAACTTTTTTCTCGTGTAGAATAAGTGGCGCACAAGTGGATAAGGTGGCGCATGAGATTAGTTGCCCATTCAAATTCAAACTTCATTTGAATTTGAATGGCCAACCAACCATCTTTATCCACTCAAAATGGTGCACAAAGGAGGGACGTGGGAAGGCTTCTGCGTGGGAGAAAATTCACGAGAACTTGTTTCTCGTGAATTCAAATAGGCACAGGTGAGGTGAGGTGGCGCAGGGAGATGAGTCAAGATGGTTTCAAATCTAATTGAACCAACCTTATCAAAATAGGTTAGGCACAATTAGACTAAATTAAACCCAATATAATTAGGCTTAATTAGGCTCAATAAAATTCTAATCAAATCAAGAATTGACTAAGCCCAACCCTTGATCAGATCAAGGACCAAACCACCTCGGCGATTAGGTCAACTCTTAACCTAATCGGGTCAAACCCAACTGAATCCAATTCAATTCGATTTGATCCAAAAATAATTACTCAATCAAATTGAGTTAATTAGTGATCAAATCACTAATTAAATTTTTCATAAATACTGAGTCCAAATCCGATGGGCAATCGGGCATCAAAGTCCATCGATATGAAACCTTGATCGAAGAGTCCCAAACCAGTAGGACTCTTGACTCCGGTACCCAAAATGTGTGGAACTCGTGATCAGAGAATCTTGATTCTCGATCACAAAGTCTCAGATATGTAGGACTCAGAGTCTCCGAGCATTAGGACTCTTGGTCGAAGAGTCCCAGTCCAGTGGGACTCTTCATCAGCCATCAGATCAGATAGGAACCTCTAATGTGTGTGACCCCACAGGTTCGAACCTAAGCTGGTAGTACAGGAACCAATTCCTATACTAATCAAAGTGACCATCTAGCAATGGTACCCGATGACCGGATAGGTCGAATAGTCGCAATCGCAACACTCAGAACCTACGTGAATATGGTTACTGTATAATTCATCCTTTTGACCTCTGTGTTTAGGACGACTCAGGGTTAAACTATCCACCCTGATTAGATCATCTGAATCATGCCTCACAAAGACTACCCTGGCCAAGATTTTTCTAAATTAAAATACGACTGTACACAGCTCTTAAACTGCAGTGGTCAATCCCATCTTGACACACGCACCGACAAGTCAAGTACTTGACTACACCCAGCAGCCTTCCGTCGCTGAATTAGAAATTCAGGTAGTCCAGTGCCTAAGTGTAGTGAGTTACTTGCAAGTCACTATGGCAGCCTCAAGTCAGAGGGATAGTTATACCCATATCCCATCGGAGCAAATCTTGACAGTAGAGAAAGCTCCGGAGTCGATCACGTTCAGTGCAAATGTACCCTTACATCTCACCTGTATGCCATACCAGTGTCTCCATACTCTTTGGTTAAGAGGACAACCAACCCATATGACACACAACGACCTATACTTGATAAACGTTGTTGTCCTTGGTAACAACATATCATTTGATCACGAACAGGTTTAAGGACTAAATGACAAATCCTCCTTTGTCAAGTCTAAAAAGTCCTAAGGACTTCACTACAACACAGGAGTTCATTAGAAGATGAAACAATTTATGATGAAAAAATACCAAAATAACTTTTATTAATTTATAATTCATATACTAATACAAGAAAGAGCACAACCATCAACAGGCTGACGATTGACTTTGGGACACTATTCCCAACATACATGTCATAAGAGCAGCCCATCGAATGGAAAGAGAGGGCCTTTAAATCTTTCTTGCTCCTATGACTGGACGGCCTGGTGATCCACCCAATCCAAGTACTTGCTAATCAGATCATCTAATCTAATCATATATTAATTATATATATTTAAATTTAGATCTAATATAAATTACATTAGATCTGATTACAATCTTAAATCACAACTAAATTAGATCATAAACATCACATGCATGACATAAAATCAGATTTTATCAACGATCAGCATAAACTAGGACAATCTTTTCACTATAAAGGGTAAATCCTACAGCAGGACAACCTTATGTCAGTTTTTGTGATCAATCATTAATTAAATTTAGATTAAAATATCATATATCAGATCTAAATAAAATTAAAATTTAGATTTAATATATGCATAAATCATGTCATAATGAATCTAGGCTCTGATACTACTATTGGGATGCGTAGGCGATTTCATGCATGTATTTTGAAATTTTTTTGAAAAATTACAGTGAAAGATAACTAGATTAATTAAATTAATCTAACATGCATATGATCTAATCATCAAATCAACTTACTCTAGGATCTATGACATGATATGTTGCATATAAAATCTAAAATAATTTGAAGATAAAATCAGCATGCATGCATGTGAGTAGTAGATCACATCTACTTCTAATTTGAGTTTAGAACTTCATACCTGATCACGGATTGACAATCTCCACTACTGAGAGACATGGTGGAGAGGATTCTTGCTAGTTGCTTACAGCCACATATGCATCCGATTTCTATGAAAAATTCACTCGAAGCCCCAATCTGATCGATCTTCTCGGGAGTGCAAGCTCACGTGAAGACCTTCTTTTTGGCTGATCTGAATTCTTTCTTCAAATCTTTAGAATTTTTTTAGAGATTGAAGATGAACTTCTAGAGGATATGAAGAGATGGAAGAAAGATAGAGAAGAAAATAATTTTTTTCTAATTTATTTTTTTCTCCCAAATCCTTAGAACCAAAAATCTAAAATTTAGATTTTTGCGCACACCTCAAGAAAGAGGACCCTCCTCTCTATTTTTAACATCATGAACCATGCCCAAACTTCTACCATGTGAAGACTCTCTTCTGGTATCTTACACATATAAAAGAAACTATAAAAGCTCCTTTTATAGGCATATAAAGAGGTGGGGTGAAGAGTCCTAATGATCTAAGACTCTTACAGGATTCTGCCTCCCTTCACAATTCCACATTCCAAAATATGCCAAAAAAATATGAGACACCCTTTTCTATATTTTTTTATGATAAATCAATTCTCTAACTGATCTCTTACAAAAAATCTTCTCAAAATTTTGCACATATAAAGAGAAAGAATTTTATTGGCATGGAGAGATTGATCTGGATGAGAACAAATTCTCCTAATAAAAAATATTTTGAAATCTAATTTTAGAATTTTCTTTTATCAAAACTAAATTATATTTATATGTAAGATAGATAAAGGAAAAGACTCTTTAGTGTAAAAAAATCTCATAAAAAATAATTTTGTATGTGGTGATATATGACGTGCAATCTGGATTGGCATAGGAAGAAGAGTCCTATTCCAATAAAGACTCTAAGTTTTCTTATTTGAATCCAAACCAAATCACATCTGGTTTAATCCAAATAAAATATATAAAATTTTAATCTAATTAGGTTCATAAATTTTTAATCAAATTTTAATCAAATTAAAAATTGATTGAACCAAAATCCTGATTAAATCAGGGATAATTCTCCCTTAATAATTAGGTCATCTCATAACCTAATCGGATCAAACCTAATTGAATCTAATTCAATTAGATTTTATTTAATCCTCTTTGCTCAATCAAATTGAGCTAATCAATAATTTAATTATTAATTAATCTTTTATTAATTCACTAATACTTTATAAATTAATTTATTATAACTTTTTGTATAAGGTTAACCATCAATCGAATTGACGATTAAGCTCTTGAATGATTCTCAATCATTGATTAACTACATGATCAGTCAAAAATTTCTTTTGAGTGTGATCCCATAGATTTGAACCTAAATTGGTAGCACAGAAATATCTTCCTAAACCAATCAATGTAACCATCTAGCAATGATGACTCGACATCCGGATAGGTCGAATGATGGCGAAGCAACATTCAAGAACCTATTGGTGTATGGTTACCATATAATTCATCTCTTTGATCCTAATACTCAAGGATGACCTAAAATTTAACTGTCAATCTTAGATAAGTCATCCATATTGTATTTCAATCTTTTTAAATCCATCACATGAATTATCCAGGCTCAGATTTTGCTAAATTGAAATACATCGATGCATATCTCCTACTAATTTGGAAGGGTCAATCCCATCTTAACTCACGCATCGACTTGACAAATATTTGACTATATCTAAAAATTTTTTATCACTGAATTAAAAACTCAGTTAGTCCGATATCAAAGTACAGTGAGTTGCTTGCAAGTCACTGTGGTGATCTCAGATCGGAGAGACACTTATACCCATACCCTTTGCGAGCTACCCTTGACAGTAGAGTGCTCCGCAGTTGGTCACATTCAGTGATAATGTACTCCTACATCTCACCTGCATGCTATACCAGTATCTCTATATTATTTGGTTACGAGGATAACCAATGCATATGGTACATAATGACCTACACTTGATATCACTATTGTCCTAGTAATAACGTATCATTTGGTTGCGAACCAATTTAAGGACTATACAATAAATCTTCTTTTATCGATCAAAGTAATCCTAAAGACTTCATCACAACATAGGAGTTCGTTAAAAGATGTAACCTTATGATGAAAAAATATCAAACAATTTTTATTATTTATCCATTCATATACATTTATAATTAGCACAAGCGTCAAATAATTGGCTTTAGGACATAATTTCCAACAAAAAATACTTGAGGTATGAGGTGTTTTGGTTGGCCATCTGATGGATTGATTAAGTAGATAAAGATAAGAATCAAATTTGAATTTGGTTCAAACCCTAGCTACACCCTAATCCATATGCCACATAGAGTCCAATTTGTTATGGTCTCTTAAAATTGTTTCATGCTAACTATTCTTAGATTTTTTTTTTCCATGCCTAAACTAGATTGGCACCTCAAATGATGGCCCTTGGATGGGTTTTTGTGCGCTGATCAAGGGTGGAGAAAATGGGCGCTCTGTAGAAAGCTTCATGACCTTTCGAAAAAACATCGATGAATTAATTCTGAAGAGTCCTTCTGTGTAAAGCGACTCTTGAAAAATAATTTCGATCTTTTCACATGTCATAGAACACTTGGACCAATGTGAGAAGCTTGGACCAGCGTGAGATAGGTGTGAGATATTGCATGGAAGGGTGCGAGTTGAGTGGATAAGCATCCGATCACTAACTATAAATAGGGATGCGCATCGGTGTATTCCATTCATCCGAAAGCTCATATCCTTTCTTTCTTACATAGTCTCCTTGGTGTCTAAATTTTTCTCTTTGTTCTCTTGTTAAGATCAAGTCCAAATTAGGACAAAGAGTCTGCTTTAAGACAAGGGCTTAGGAAGAAAAAAAGGAAAGGCAAGGAGAAAAGAAATAGGGAAAAGAGAAGGCTAGGGAGAGAAAGGAAGGAAGTCCTGAGGTTCTATTGTCCAGAGGAGTTCTTGAAGGAAGAATTCAGAGGGAAGGAACCTGTCTAAGGAGAGAGTGTCTTGACCTAGGCCCTGTGTGGATCACCATTAGAGGACAAACACTTGGACGCCTGATGGAAGTTCAGTCGGAATTTGGATATAGCACTGTAGGTATTCTTCTATACTTTCTATTATATTATGCAAATATTTTATATAATTATTAATCATTAAGGAGGTTCTGGATTAGGATTTAATAATTAAGATTTCATGATAAAAATTTTAAAATTCATACTTCCGCTGTACCGTCATAACCCTACACAAGTCTAGCCTAGAATAAGTTTGAATAATAAAAGCTATTAAAATCAATTTTGGGATACTTGGTATGCTTTTAAGTTGATCAAGTAAGGAGCTTAGCCGATCCAATCTCAGTTCAAAAAAAAAATAAAAAAAATTGACATTCAAAATAACTCCCTTAACCGATCAAGTTTTCATCTTAGCCAATCAAATAGGATCTTAATTGAGTCAAACATTTAGATAGGTGGCACAATCTCAAACTCAGAATGAAATAGAAGAGTAAAAATTTCAAAATTTCTCTTGAGCTGATCCAACAATCAACATAGCCGATCAAGACTAGAATTTAGCCGACTCATAGAAAAATGTTGACCCAAAAAATGATTTTGATGATCACATAATATTGAAGAATAAAATAAGACTAATATCATTAAAGCATAATTGATCATATTTTTGTAAGAAGCTAATCCTTAAAATAAGCTTTAAAGTCATTTGAAAAAATTTGGGAAGCTTTGGAACCAAGAAAAATCAAGTTTGGATGCAAATTGAATGAGAAAGGCCGAATGGAGGAGTTTGCTTGTCGTTCTAAAAAACTTAATATAATTTTAAACAATCAAAAAGTAATTTTTGATAAAGTCAGTTTTGATTTCAATCCAAACAATAAATAAAAATTTTTGAAATTTTTTTTTACAAGTTCTTCTTCAAATGCTACTTCAAACATTACTTATTTCTACTGTCGTAAGATAGGTCATAAAACTTCTTCTTACAATTTCAAAAAATTGAATAGCAAATTTGTTAAGCAAGTTTGGGTTCCAAATCGAACTATGCACTCTAACTCTTATGGATCTAAGAAAGCTTGCATATCAAAATCTATAAAATGATTTTACAAGTATGGCAAGCATCCAATGTTGTGAATGGAGTATATTTTTTGAAAATGGATACTTAGCCTTAAAAATGGATGGATGATGATATTTGATAAAAGCTAAAACTTCTTTACATCATACCATCATTGATTGTTGAAATTGTATAATTTTGATGATTTACCAATATTTGTGATGATTCAAAATGCTCATTCTTTGCCTTGAATGCCTTTATGTATTATTCATAACAAACATACATATTTTTATCTTAAAAATTCTGTATTGTTTATAATATGTTAATTGGATAAGAATGTTGAATCATAATTGTTGGGTATAAAATACCCACAGCCGAAATCCTCGACGGAATCAACTTCGAGCAGCACAGCTCCGCCCGGGCTCCTACGGGAGCCGGGCTCCATCGTCGGCTTCGAGCAGCACAGCTCCGCCCGGACTCCTATGGGAGCCGGGCTCCATCGCCGGCTTCGAGCAGCACAGCTCCGCCCGGACTCCTACGGGAGTCGGGCTCCACCGCCGACATCAGCGTAGATCCGCCCGGACTCCTACGGGAGCCAGGCTCCGACCTCAATATCAGCTGCCGGTAAGCTTCGTCCGGACTCCTACGGGAGCCGGACTTCACCCTTAACTTTGATTGCAGCGCAGCTCCACCCGGACTCCTACGGGAGCCGGGCTCCACCGCCGGCTTCGAGCAGCACAGCTCCGCCCGAACTCCTACGGGAGCCGGGCTCCACCGCCGACATCAGCATAGATCCGCCCGGACTCCTACGGGAGCCAGGCTCCGCCATCGACAGCAGTACAGCTCCGCCTGGACTCCTATGGGAGCCGGGCTCCGACCTCAATATCAGCTGTCGGTAAGCTTCGTCCGGACTCCTACGGGAGCCGGACTTCATCCTTAACTTTGATTGCAGCGCAGCTCCGCCCGGACTCCTACGGGAGCCGGGCTCCACCGCCGACAGCAAGCGCAGCTCCGCCCGGACTCCTACGGGAGTCGGGCTCCACCGCCGGCTTCGAGCAGCGCAGCTCCGCCCGGACTCCTACGGGAGCCGGGCTCCACCGCCGACTTCGAGTAGCACAGCTCCGCCCGGACTCCTACGGGAGCCGGGCTCCACCGCCGACATCAGCACGCTCCGCCCGGGCTCCTACGGGAGCTGGGCTCCACCGCCGACATCAGCGTAGATCCGCCCGGACTCCTACGGGAGCCGGGCTCTGCCATCGACAGCAGTACAGCTCCACCCGGACTCCTACGGGAGCCGGGCTCCGACCTCAATATCGGCTGTCGGTAAGCTTCGTCCGGACTCCTACGGGAGCCGGACTTCACCCTTAACTTTGATTGTAGCGCAGCTCCGCCCGGACTCCTACGGGAGCCGGGCTCCACCGCCGACAGCAAGCGCAGCTCCGCCCAGACTCCTACGGGAGCCGGGCTCCGCCCTCAGTTTCAGCTGCTGGTAAGCTTCGTCCGGACTCCTACGGGAGCCGGACTTCACCCTTAACTTTGATTGCAACGCAGCTCCGCCCGGACTCCTACGGGAGCCGGGCTCCACCGCCGACATCAGCGTAGATCCGCCCGGACTCCTACAGGAGCCGGGCTCCGCCCTCAGTTTCAGCTGCTGGTAAGCTTCGTCCGGACTCCCACGGGAGCCGGACTTCACCCTTAACTTTGATTGCAGCGCAGCTCCGCCCGGACTCCTACGGGAGCCGGGCTCCACCGCCGGCTTCGAGCAGCACAGCTCCGCCCGGACTCCTACGGGAGCCGGGATCCACCGCCGACATCAGCGTAGATCCGCCCGGACTCCTACGGGAGCCGGGCTCCGCCATCGACAGCAGTACAGCTCCGCCCGGACTCCTACGGGAGCCGGGCTCCGACCTCAATATCAGCTCCCGTAAGCTTCGTCCGGACTCCTACGGGAGCCGGACTTCACCCTTAACTTTGATTGCAGCGCAGCTCCGCCCGGACTCCTATGGGAGTCGGGCTCCACCACCGACAGCAAGCGCAGCTCCGCCTGGACTCCTACGGGAGCCGGGCTCCACCGTCGACTTCGAGCAGCGCAGCTCCGCCCGGACTCCTACGGGAGCCGGGCTCCACCACCGACTTCGAGCAGCACAGCTCCGCCCGGACTCCTACGGGAGTCGGGCTCCACCGCCGACATCAGCATAGCTCCGCCCGGGCTCCTACGGGAGCTGGGCTCCACCGCCGACATCAGCGTAGATCCGCCCGGACTCCTACGGGAGCCGGGCTCTGCCATCGACAGCAGTACAGCTCCGCCCGAACTCCTACGGGAGCCGGGCTCCGACCTCAATATCGGCTGCCGGTAAGCTTCGTCCGGACTCCTACGGGAGCCGAACTTCACCCTTAACTTTGATTGCAGCGCAGCTCCGCCCGGACTCCTACGGGAGCCGGGCTCCACCACCGACAGCAAGCGCAGCTCCGCCCAGACTCCTACGGGAGCCGGGCTCCGCCCTCAGTTTCAGCTGCTGGTAAGCTTCGTCCGGACTCCTACGGGAGCCAAACTTCACCCTTAACTTTGATTGCAGCGCAGCTCCGCCCGGACTCCTACGGGAGCCGGGCTCCACCGCCGACAGCAAGCGCAGCTCCGCCCGGACTCCTACGGGAGCCAGGCTCTGCCCTCAGTTTCAGCTGCTGGTAAGCTTCATCCGGACTCCCACGGGAGCCAGACTTCACCCTTAACTTTGATTGCAGCGCAGCTCCGCCCGGACTCCTACGAGAGCCGGGCTCCACCGCCGACAGCAAGCGCAGCTCCGCTCGGACTCCTACGGGAGCCGGGCTCCACCGCCGACAGCGACGCAGCTCCGCCCCGACTCCTACAGGAGTCGGGCTCCACCACCAGCAGCGCAGCTCCGCCCGGACTCCTACGGGAGCCGGGCTCCGCCCTCAGTTTCAACTGCTGGTAAGCTCCATCCGGACTCCTACGAGAGCCGGACTTCGCCTTTAATTTTAAGTTGCAGGAAGACTTCGCCCGTGCTCTTAAGGGAGCCGAGCTTCATCTCCGACGCCAACGACTACAGCCGCAAGCAGACTCCGCCCGGACTCCTACGAGAGCCGGGTTCCTCCCGCAACTTCGGCTCCGAGAGGGTTCCGCCCGGACTCCCCTGGGAGTCGGGTTCCACCCACGACCCCAACCGCCAGGAGGACCTCTCCCGGACCTCAACAGAAATCGAGCTCCGGCCGCTGTCGAGCTTCAATCGACAGATCCACGCCCCCTGACAGGTCGCAGTAACCATCGCCACCCTGCTCCAGTTCCTGTGGTAGATTCCGCACAGCTCCACTATCCCCTGGCAGGCCACAATAACGGCCACGAACCTGCTCCACCTCCTGCGACGGATACCATGCGATTCTCCTATCCGCTGGCAAGTCACGACAACGGACGCTGCACCACCCCTCATAACAGATTCCACGTGGCGGGCCACGGTGATGGCCACGTGTCTGCTCCACCATCTTCCGCAATCAATTCCCCCTGACCATGGGCGGCCCACTACCAGGCGGTTACAAACGTCGCCATCAATCCGTTGCCTCCTCCGCCTATAAAAGGGAGACCCAGATACGTTATTCTTTAAGCTCATTTTCTTTATCTCAAAACTCTGCTAAATTCTCCGTTCGAGCACTCCATTCTTGTTGAGGCAGAGAACTGACTTGAGCGTCGGAGGATCTTGCCGGAGCAACCCCACCTCCGGTTTAGACTTCCCTTGCAGGTCCCGGCGGCGACCGCGGCTTCCCCGACTCCAGCTTCTCCGGCGCAAGCGGATTTTTGCACCAACAGGATTGGCGCTAGAAGGAGGGCGTGAACCTTCGCAGCACCCTTGTTCTTAAAGGAGTGTTCAACGGAGCTGCCTCCGACCGTTTCTCCGTCATCCACTCCTAATCCCCCCCCCCGCAAGATCGACACCCGATGCCTCCGCGCAGGGCGTCCACCCGACTGTCCACGGCCTCCACGGTCAGATCTCAGGCTCTGGCCTCCCCTCCCATTTCTCAGCCTCCTCCTCCTCCCTCTCCGGCGTCGGCGGTCGGCGCGGAGCAGTTTGACTTGCTGGTGCAGCAGGTCAAAGGCCTCATCGAAGCCGTACAAGCAATGCAGCAGCAGCCACCGCAGGCGTCGGCGCATCCGGAGGGGGCATCTCCGGAATGCCAGAACCCGGCGGTGGGGCGGGCCACCTGGGCCAGCCACCCCATCCTTCCTGGGAAGGCGAATCCGAGGGTAGAGAGCCCTCAATTGGACCACGACTCCACCCCTGGAAGATCCCTGCCCCCGTTCTGCCAAAGGACCCTCGAGACTCGAAGTCGAGAGGATTTCCTGGATCGGAGGCTCCAGGAGATGAACCGGCGGATCGAAGAACTCCGCCACGCGCCTCTCGCTTATGGTGAGGATATTTGCACTGACCCTCCCTTCTCCCAATTGATTATGCAGGAACCGATCCCGCCGAATTTCAGGCTTCCCCAGTTCGAAAGCTACGACAGGACGTCGGACCCGATTGATCATCTGGAGGCCTTCCGAATGATGATGCTGCTTCACGGTGCCCCCGACGCCATCTTGTGCCGGGCTTTTCCGTCTACTTTGAAGGGAGCAGCAAGGAACTGGTACTCGGCTCTGAAGCTGGGTACCATATTCTCCTTCGATCAAATGAGCCACCAATTCGTGGCCCATTTTGTCAGCAGCCGACGTCCCCGGAAAGGTTCGGAGTCCCTCATCAACATCAAGCAGAGGGAAGGGGAGTCCATACGGGCCTACGTCAACCGCTTCAACATCGCGGCGTTGGAGGTCCGGAACTTGGACCAGTCAGTTGCTATGGCCGCCATGAAAGGTGGCCTTCAGAAGAATGATCTCCTGTACTCCCTGGAGAAGAAGTACCCCAGGGATTTTGCTGATCTGCTGGCTCGGGCTGAAGGATACGCCCGAGCGGAAGAGGCCTTCAGAATGAAGGACGAAGAGACTGCGAGGGAGCGTCAGGCGGGAGATTCTGGTAAGCCCACAGTTGAGAAGAGGCCAAAGGAAGCCCGGCCTCACTCCCGATCCCCTCCTGGACATAAGCGCGCCCATACTCCCCCCCGGGCATGCAGGCAGAGAAGCTCGGACAACAGGTTTCGGCGGGGTTCCCTGCCAGGGAAATTCCGCAGCTACGCCCCCCTCAACGCCTTGAAGGCCCAGGTGCTGATGGAGGTCAGGGAGCAACTCCCTAGGCCGGAGAGGATGCGCACACACCCCGGGAAGCGCAACCCCAATAAGTTCTGCCTCTACCACCGTGACCACGGCCACGACACGGAGGAATGCATCCAGCTCCAGGATGAGATCGAGGAGCTCATTCGGCGAGGTCGACTTGACAGATTCATCCGCCATAGGCCTAAGGATAGAAGAGACCGGCCAAGAGCCCTCTCGCCGCCTGAACCGCAGAAAAGGGAGGAGCAGCCCGGGGACCGGCCGCCCATCGGGACCATCGACTCCATCACCGGAGGGCCTCAAGAAGGAGCAGGAATACGGTAAATGTATCGCTTACTATTTCGCTTTGAATCTACTTTTCTTTTTAGCTAACATGCTCCTCCCACCTAGCGTGGATGTATTATGTCTGGATATGATTCCTCCAAAAATACGGCCATGTCAGGAACAGGAGGAGAACCTCGTCCTGACATGAGCAAGGTCAAAGGCCCGATTCTTTTAGACCAGATGGGGGGAGAGGCCTCACAATGCCCTAATGTGCCCCCACAGCCTTGTTAGGGATAGGAGGAAAACCTCGCCCTAACATGAGCAAAGTCAAAGGCCCGGTTCTTTTAGACCGGATGGGGGGAGAGGCCTTACAACACCCTAATGTGCCCCCACAGCCCTGTTAGGGACAGGAGGAAAACCTCGCCCTAACTTGAGCAAAGTCAAAGGCCCGGTTCTTTTAGACCGGATGGGGGGAGAGGCCTTGCAATGCCCTAATGTGCCCCCACAGCCATGTCAGGAACAGGAGGAGAACCTCATCCTGACATGAGCAAAGTTGAAGGCCCGGTTCTTTTAGACCGGAGGGGGGAGAGGCCTTACAGCGCCCTAACGTGCCCCCACGAGCCAGGCTGATAACGAGAACCTCGCATCGGCTCAAGCAAAATGGAAGGTCCGGACTCCTACGGGAGCCGGGTTCCGCCGCCAAGGAAGCTTCACCCGAACTCCTACGGGAGCCGGGTTCCGCCGCCAAGGAAGCTTCACCCAGACTCCTACGGGAGCCGGGTTCCGCCGCCAAGGAAGCTTCACCCGGACTCCTACGGGAGCCGGGTTCCGCCACCAAGGAAGCTTCACCCGGACTCCCACGGGAGCCGGGTTCCGCCGCCAAGGAAGACTTCACCCGGGCTCCTACGGGAGCCGGGTTCCGCCGCCAAGAAAGACTTCGCCCGGACTCCTAAGGAAGTCGGGCTCCATCCGCTACTTCGCCAGCAAGGGTTAAAAATGGTGGCGAGACTTGGCCACATGATGAGATCGGATGGAAGGGAAGAGCCCCTTCCCACGACGACCTCTAAGCCAAACAGGCCAAATGACGAGAAAGGGTCAACGGACGACAATATCGGTGCTACGCGTGGACAAGGTAACACAAAGTGCTTTTTCTTCATTTCCGATATATGTACTACAGGGCCAGGACGGCCAGGGAAAGAGGGACAAAACGACAAGAAAAAAGCAGCTACAAAAAGGGGGTGACTACAAAAGAACTCTAAGGAGGTCCTGCTCCCTCCGACCTAGGGTTATCACCTCCATCCCTCAACCAAGACTGCCTCAGGTTCTCCACTGCTTCTTCTAGTTCTTCCTTCTTCCGCAGCGTATCCTGGAGCGTCTGACGAAGATGTCGGCTCTCTGCCTCCGCTTCTCGACGTCGCTTCCGCAGAACTTCGAACTCCGCCTCTGCATCCGCGACGGCCTTCCGCTCGAGCGCCAGTTGGATTTTCACTTGTTGAAGCTCGGCTATCTTCTCCCCAAGGGAGATGAAAATCCCTTCGACAGTGCCTCTCAGGGCTAGGAGCTCTTCGGTATCTTGGGCGTTAGTAAGCTGCGCCCTAGTAACCAACTACCTCTGGAGACGAACAACCTCGTCCGCCGCCTGACGGAATCTCTCTTTGTACTCTTCCGCTTGTCGGTGCCAGCTGGCCCGCTGCACATCGTGGCTCATCTCAGCATCTTGAAGTTGCTTCTGGAGGTCGGAGACCTTCTGCGACCATTTTTGTTCATCATCAACCCGTGCCAGGAGCCGGGATGAGTTTCCTTCCAGCTGGCCGATCTTCCTCTTCGCAGCTGATAGCTCCACCTTAAGGGCGCTGATCTTGGCTTCTTGAGCCCAAGTTCGGTCGCTGGCGCTCTTCTTACATTCCTCGAGCTCCTTTGTGAAGTTCGCCTTCCTCCGGCTGTAATCCATGATTGCCCTCACTTGGAGACTCCTGAAGTGGGCGGCCTCAGCGGCGGCTTCGGAATAGCATTTTCTCGACTTGCGGAGCTCGTCCTCTGACTTCTTCAACTTCTTCGTCAGGTGGAGGACCTCCTTTTACAGCCGCTGGACAGCTGACTTCAGCGGGACCCCCAGGGGCAAGGGGAGTGCTTCAGCAGGGCACTGCCATCGGAAGATGCAAACGTCAAAGACCCGCTCATTACAAGAAGAAAGGCAGAAAGGAGGAGAAGGGGGAAGGAGAGGCCATCCACAATAAGAAATCCAACTTTATTGATTAATTTTGAAGACAAACGGAAAGGAAATATGGCGACAAAAGAAAGACACAAGATCGGAGGTCTCAGACCTCGGGGGCAGGGGGTGGAGAGCTCGGCGCGGAGGGTGCGACTGCGGTGGCGGCGGACGAAGGGCCGGCCTCATCTTCAGACTCCTCCAGAAAGCCGAGATCAAGGTTGGGGTATCTGCTGGCCACCCTCTCTCGGCAGAGCTCGAACCCCTTGCTGAACGCCTCCAGGCCGAACTGGACGTTCAGTTCCCTCATCTCCGCGGAGGCCTTGAACTCCTCCACCGCAAGGGTCCTGGCCTCCGAGACCAGAACTGGAGTTTGCTCGACCAAATGGGCGACCTCGGCCTCCGCCTTCCTCGCCGACTCCTCCAAGCTTCGTCTCTCCTCCCCCCAGGCCAGTCCACACCCGACACATGTCCCACTCCCCCTGGCAGGTGGCTAAAAGCGGCTGACGGTTGGCAGGACCATAATTGCACCGTACCTAGGCCAGTGTACCTGTGGGATTTTTGAAGCGTCCCCTCGTACCGCTCCAATTCGAAAAGACTCCGGCACGCGCTCATTTAATGCCAAAATATCTGGAGGCGGCAGTGCGCAGGATTTGAAGGGACGGTTCTGGCTGTACCCGCCTTTCTCTCTGTGTACTTTCTTCGCTTGAAATTCAAACTCGGAAGTGGGGGGACTGGTGTTGGGTATAAAATATCCACAGCCGAAATCCTCGACGGAATCAACTTCGAGCAGCACAGCTCCGCCCGGGCTCCTACGTGAGCCGGGCTCCACCGCCGGCTTCGAGCAGCACAGCTCCGCCCGGACTCCTACGGGAGCCGGGCTCCACCGCCGACATCAGCGTAGATCCGCCCGGACTCCTATGGGAGCCGGGCCCCGACCTCAATATCAGCTGCCGGTAAGCTTCGTCCGGACTCCTACGGGAGCCGGACTTCACCCTTAACTTTGATTGCAGCGCAGCTCCGCCCGGACTCCTACGGGAGTCGGGCTCCACCGCCGGCTTCGAGCAGCACAGCTCCGCCCGGACTCCTACAGGAGCCGGGCTCCACCGCCGACATCAGCGTAGATCCGCCCGGACTCCTACGGGAGCCGGGCTCCGCCATCGACAGCAGTACAGCTCCGCCCGGACTCCTACGGGAGCCGGGCTCCGACCTCAATATCAGCTGCCGGTAAGCTTCGTCCGGACTCCTACGGGAGCTGGACTTCACCCTTAACTTTGATTGCAGCGCAGCTCCGCTCGGACTCCTACGGGAGCCGGGCTCCACCGCCGACAGCAAGCGCAGCTCCGCCCGGACTCCTATGGGAGCCGGGCTCCACCGTCGGCTTCGAGCAGCACAGCTTCGCCCGGACTCCTACGGGAGCCGGGCTCCACCGCCGACATCAGTGTAGATCCGCCCGGACTCCTACGGGAGTCGGACTCCGACCTCAATATCAGCTGCCGGTAAGCTTCGTCCGGACTCCTACGGGAGCCGGACTTCACCCTTAACTTTGATTACAGCGCAGCTCCGCCCGGACTCCTACGAGAGCCGGGCTCCACCACCGACAGCAAGCGCAGCTCCGCCCGGACTCCTACGAGAGCCGGGCTCCACCGCCGACAGCGACGCAGCTCCGCCCCGACTCCTACAGGAGCCGGGCTCCACGACCAGCAGCGCAGCTCCGCCCGGACTCCTACGGGAGCCAGGCTCCGCCCTCAGTTTCAACTGCTGGTAAGCTCCATCCGGACTCCTACGAGAGCCGGACTTCGCTTTTAATTTTAAGTTGCAGGAAGACTTCGCCCGTGCTCTTAAGGGAGCCGAGCTTCATCTCCGACGCCAACGACTACAGCCGCAAGCGGGCGGAGGAGCCGGGCTCCGCCCTCAGTTTCAACTGCTGGTAAGCTCCATCCGGACTCCTACGAGAGCCGGACTTCGCCTTTAATTTTAAGTTGCAGGAAGACTTCGCTCGTGCTCTTAAGGGAGCCGAGCTTCATCTCCGACGCCAACGACTACAGCCGCAAGCAGACTCCGCCCGGACTCCTACGAGAGCCGGGTTTCGCCCGCAACTTCTGCTCCGAGAGGGTTCCGCCTGGACTCCCCCGGGAGTCGGGTTCCTCCCACGACCCCAACCGCCAGGAGGACCTCTCCCGGACCTCAACAGAAACCGGGCTCCGGCCACTGCCGAGCTTCAATCGACAGATCCACGCCCCCTGACAGGCCGCAGTAACCATCGTCATCCTGCTCCACTTCCTGTGACGGATTTCGCACAGCTCCACTATCCCCTGGCAGGCCACAGTAACGGCCACAAACCTGCTCCACCTCCTGCGACGGATACCATGCGATTCTCCTATCCACTGGCAAGTCACGACAACGGACGCTGCACCACCCCTCATAACAGATTCCACGTGGCGGGCCGCGGTGATGGCCACGTGTCTGCTCCACCATCTTCCGCAATCAATTCCCCCTGACCATGGGCGGCCCACTACCAGGCGGTTACAAACATCGCCATCAATCCGTTGCCTCCTCCGCCTATAAAAGGGAGACCCAGATACGTTATTCTTTAAGCTCATTTTTCTTATCTCAAAACTCTGCTAAATTCTCCGTTCGAGCACTCCATTCTTGTTGAGGCAGAGAACTGACTTGAGTATCGGAGGGTCTTGCCAGAGCAACCCCACCTCCGGTTTAGACTTCCCTTGCAGGTCCCGGCGGCGACCGCGGCTTCCCCGACTCCAGCTTCTCCGGCGCAAGCAGATTTTTGCACCAACAATAATAATCTTGGATGCATAGAAACAAATATCATGTATGTGTAAATTTTATGAATTAAACTTTGAATTGATTGATTTTTATTCCTCATTTGACCCTTTCATTTTAACTAAAATATTCTTTTTGAATCTTGATATGATTTATTCTTGATCTCCATCTTATTTGAGTTATTTCTCCTTGGATCAAAGTTTTTTGAGCTATTTTTTGTTTTGAGGAGTCGACCCTCAGACCTGGGGAGTTGACTCATGATTTTAGGAGTTGATAATTAATGAATATTTGACTTTGTATCCAACATATTCTATGTTAATGTTCATATTTATTTATTTGATTAAAAATTTTATACTTTGTAAAATAAAGGGAGAGAAATGAATGCTTGATTAAGTTGAACGAGTATGCATATTTTGAAAGAAAAAAGGGAGAAATTAATATTGATTTTAAAAGAGAAATTATTGATGAATGTTCATACTTTGCAAGCCTTAACTATCATCTAGTCATCATTTGTATTATTTTGCTCCATTGGATTGTTTCTGAGAAGTATATTTGAAAGAATGATCTTGTTGAATCTTTTGGAAATGGTATCAAGCAAATTTTTTAAGGAAGATGTTATTTGTCTTTGAAGCTAAATATTTAAAAGAAAACTTTTGATCGAATTTTAAATTATTGGTATTGGATAATTTACTATTTGTCTTGTATTTTATTGTACTATCATTAGGCAAAAAGGAAAAAAATTATTTTGTCTCAAATTTATTTTACATTGTTATATCTTTGGCATTATACCTTGATCTCTTAGACCTTGAAAGCTTAAAACTAAAATATTCATGAAGTATCTTGAGAAGTCATATTATTTTAATCTGAGTTTGACAAATTAAATTTCAATGAAAATCTGAAAGGAGGAGAACTCAAATCAATTTCTAAAAAATTGAATGTGTGTTCATTTGAGTTTTACCTTGATTTTAATGATACTTTCTTAAACCTTTTGATGCTGGCAACAAGGAAGAGAAGTTGTAGAATCATTATTTTGTAAATTAATTAAAATACACCTTGCTTTAATGTTCTTAATTAGGAGTTTGTGATCCTTTTCAACTCTTGTGATATTATTTGCATGCTTACTTATGACTATTGTTTTGTAATGCAATAATCATGTTATATCATTTATATTATTGATGTTTTATAGTATCATTACTGGACTCTTTTTTGTTGATCACACAAAGGGGGAGAGTAAATTGAGCATTCATTCATGTATTAATTCTTGAGGAGAGTAAATTGAGCATTCATGTATATATTTAGTTATGTATATATTCATATAAAGTGATATATGTTAAGTAGTATCAGATTTATGCTATATATTGAGTGGTATTAGATTTACATTCAATGGTGTTAAACTTGTATTTGCATTCTTGTAAGTGGTTATCGAATTTGCATTTTTGTAAAGAAAAAGTGAGGTTGAGAAGAAAAATTGAGCAATGAATTAAGGAAGAGTTAAATTGAAATATTCTTACATTAAGGGGGAGATTAGCTTTTTTTAAAAAAATTTATATGATATAAAAGGGAGATATATTTTATCTATATGTTTGAATAATTATAAAATATCTTTCTATTGAATGGAAAATGGGACTTAATATTTTATCTTTATGATACTCTTATAGTATGCTAAAATTTAAAATGATACATTATATTCTTTTGAGCTTTTACTTATTTATCTTTAGGCTCAATATTTTATCATCATCAAAAAAGGGAAGATTGTTGATCCAAAGAATGATTTTGATGATCACATAATATTGAAGTATAAAATGGAACTAATACCATTGAAGCATGGTTGAGAATATTTTTATAGGAAGCTAATCCTTGTGATAAGCTTTGAAGTCACTTGAAAATACTTGAAAAATTTTTGAACCAAGAAAAATCAAATTTGGATACAAATTGAATAAAAAAGACTGAATAGAGAAGTTCGAGTCGACTCTAATAGTATTCGAGTTGACTCTAGCACATCTGGCACAGGCACACTACATTGAAATGCTATTCGAGTCAACTCCAATAGGATTCGAGTCGACTCTAACACACAAGATGGCACTGACATAGCACTCGAGTCGATTCGATTGATTCAAGTCAAAGTTTTTAAAAAAAGATAGAAAGGTTAATTTCTGGACATTGGGTTCAAGCCAACTCTAACAGACTTCGAGTCAGCTCCTATAGAATTCGAATCAACTCATAGACTACTCGAGTCAACTTGAGGTTCCTGACAGCAATAACAAACTATGCAGAACTTATTGCAGAAACATCTAAAAATGATTATTTCACCCAAATTCCATCCCCAACATTCCAAAATGACTAGTTTTCAAATTTAAATTACTTTTAATGGTCCGAGGAGAATTTCAAATGAAGGAGGAAGCTAATTGAATACTAAGAAGGGTATATTCAAGGGAAAAAGCCTATTTTCAGCTAAATAAGTATTCAAGAGTGTTTTCCACCTCCACATCCGAAAGCTCTTAATTTTTGTAAAGGCCATCAATAAGAGAAGAGTGCCCAATCTTATGCAAAGCATTCAAGCCATCTTCAAGTAGTATTCAAAGTATTTTATTTGCTTATTAAGGAGTTGTTTGTGTTGTAATTTTTATTTTGCTAAAATTTATTGTAATCAAAGGATTTGCAACTTGGAAAAAAGATTGTAGTTGGTGATCCAAAAAATCAACTAAGTTGATTGTAATCTCAAAAAATAATCGATGTAGGTTGCGGTTGGTGTTTCTAGAAAATCAATTGGATTGATTGTGATCTTGAAAAATAATCGGTGTAGATTTTGATTGGTGAGCCCGAAAAACTAACTAGGTTAGTTTGTGATCCTGATTAAAACAAACGCACTGTAATTAGCAAATTATAGTGAAAATTTTTAAAAAAAAGCTTGGAGAGTGCACATAGGTGTTGGATGTACATCAAACCACTATAAAATCTCTTATATTTTTATGATGTACTTTATTGGATTTCTGTGACACATCAGAATATAAATTTTAAAAAATTTTACAAGCATTCAATAATTAAAAATAAAGTTTAACAATTAAACAAGACTACCGAAACACAAAATCTTAGGAACCCCTTGATTATTACAATCAAACCACAAAAGCATGTATAATAAGTAAAGATTAGAAGCCATACACTATCATGAAGATTACGAACTAGTAATCTTGAGATTCTCACAAGACTCCAAAGTAGAAGCCCTCCAATGATGATCCATACAGAATTGATCAGGGTCCTTCCCAATTTGACATAGTACTGCAGCCTTCTTCTCAAGTGTGCTGTCGATCATCCTTCAGAAGAACATGTTGCACCATTGCTTGTATGCCTTCAAAACCACCACTATGATCTTTTTTAAAATTTTTTCTGAAAAGATCTCACCACACAAAAATCAGATTATATGTTCAACACATGAACAATTTGATTTTAGGACAAGCATCTCATGCTTTTCTTTTTCTCTCTTCTCTTCTTTTTCATTTTTCTTTCTCCCTTTATCCAGATTTTTTTTATCATTTTCCTCTCCATTTCCACATCTATTCTCAGCCCAATTTGGCACATTAAACCAAGTTGTAGCATCCCTTATTTATAGGAAATAAAGGGAGAAACCATGGGATGCCAACTCTTGGTGTCCCTTATTTCTTACATGCAAAAGATAAATTTTTTCATAGAATCCAAAGGAATGGCGTGGAATCAGAAGAGATTAACCAACAGAAGGACTCTTCCTCTACTAAGAAATAATATAACACCAACTCTTGGCATGTGTGAAAAGAAAATGGCATGAGAAATTCAAGAGTCCAATACATTAAGGACTCTTCCATATACAATGTATACATGTGGCGTCTCATTTATTCTGTGGCATTTAAATTCCTTCCAAAAGAAGGACTCCTTATCTGCACCCACAATCCCAAAGGCCATCCCATGACACGAGGAATTAAAAAGGGACACGTAAACTTGGTAAGAAATTTAAGATACCACGTTAAGAAAGACTCTTCCTTCTTAACGTCAAAATAAATGAGGTGTGCCATTTTTTCTTGCATGGTGAATGGCGTGAAGGAGATTTATTCACATGAAACTCTTCCATTAAAAATCAGATAGATCACCTATTTAATTATAGGTTCAAACCCAATCACATTAGGTCAAGGTAATAAGTTAAGCTTAGCACAAACACTTTTGCACTGAACCCAATTGGGAACTTGAGTTAATTCATGTGCTAGCAATTCAATTAACCCATTGGATTTACAATAAATTCAAATAGATTAGACTAAGATCAAATTTTTATTGTGTGTGATCCATTGGATTTCAAATCTAGCCAGCAGTGGATCCAGACTCATGACATAACCCTAATCTGATTAGATTAGGTCAGCTCAAGAGTCTCAATTAACTAGGACTCTTCCTAATTGATTTTTAAATTAAATTCTTTTAATTCTAACGAGTCCACAAGTCAAGATTGACGTCTAGCAATATGTCATGACTATCCAAAAGATTTAAAATTTGATGAAAATATCAAAATTATCCTTCCATGGTGAGTTATTGTACAATTCAATCCTTCGATCATACAACATCCCAAAAAGACCATGGGTATGAAAATATGTCAAATCCAAATACCTATCCATATATATCTCGATTCGATGATGATAACTCAGTTGATAAATCAGTAAAAATTATTTTTACTGTTCATCCCTACTCTGGTCAGAAACTCTCAGAGTCATCATCTTATGAGATCACATAGGATGTTCTCTCATTCTACAAGGAGTGATCGATTCTTTATTGACTACTCACAATCTCCATGCACATTTTACTATACCCAGAATATCCCACACACATCTCAAAGTGGTATGCTTAAAAATAAATCAATGTGAGGATCCATGTACACAAGGTACCATGGTGATCTCAAGTCAAAAGATCATATGCACCACTCCCACTGGAGAACCATCTATTGACATGCTGTAAGGCTCCATCAGATATTGTTCATGTTGGTCAGTTCAGTAAACTCATTCTCTAATTAACACCTACATTCTTGTATTAGTATCACCACATAAGTGATTATGAGATCAACCACTCTCTCTATCGACCATATATAGGATGTACCAGTCTTACCGGTATCGTCGATCTCTGACTCGATGATCCAACGACTAAGAATATTTTAGATTGGGACTATCAAAATTTTAGATCTCACTGGCATGATCTCATCATGATCCTAAAATCATTATCCTAATCTATAGAATTTATCGTAATCATGAAAATATGATACAGTAAATGATAAAACACAGTACCTCATGAATAAAATAACTAATGTCATGTAAATGAATAGGAAGATATCACAGAAAAGTCCCTTCACATCACTATGCGATTGACTTGTAGGGTACTGTTGGATATAAAATACCCACAGCCGAAGTCCTCAGCAGAATCGACTACACGGCAGCTCCGTAGGAGTCCGGGCTCCGTCACCGACATCGACTACATGACAGCTCCGCCCAGACTCCTACTGGAGCCGGGCTCCGTCCTCAACATCAACTGCTGGTATGCCCCGTCCGGACTCCTATGGGAGCCGGACCTTGCCTTTGACTTTAATTGTAGGAAGACTCCGCCCGGACTCCTATGGGAGCCGGGCTTCATCCTCGACTCCAATGGCTGCAGACAGACTTCGTCCGGACTCCTACGGGAGCCGGACTCCGCCGACAACTTCGACCTCAAGTTGACTCCGCCCGGACTCCTACTAGAGCCGGGCTCCATCCTCAACATCAACTGCTGGTAAGCCCCGTCCGGACTCCTACGGGAGTCGGACCTCGCCTTTGACTTTAATTGCAGGAAGACTCCGCCCGGACTCCTACAGGAGCCGGGCTTCATCCTCGACTCCAACGGCTGCAGACAGACTTCGTCTGGACTCCTACGGGAGCCGGACTCCGCCGACAACTTCGACCTCAAGTTGACTCCGCCCGGACTCCTACTGGAGACGGGCTCCGTCCTCAACATCAACTGCTGGTAAGCCCCGTCCGGACTCCTACGGGAGCCGGACCTCGCCTTTGACTTTAATTGCAGGAAGACTCCGCCCGGACTCCTACGGGAGCTGGGCTTCATCCTCGACTCCAACGGCTGCAGACAGACTTCGTCCGGACTCCTACGGGAGCCGGACTCCACCGACAACTTCGACCTCAGGTTGACTCCGCCCGGACTCCCACGGGAGCTGGGCTCCATCCTCAACATCCGCTACCGGTAAGCCCCGTCCGGACTCCTACGGGAGCCGGACCTCGCCTTTGACTATAATTGCAGGAAGACTCCGCCCGAACTCCTACGGGAGCTGGGCTTCGTCCTCGACTCCAACGGCTGCAGATAGACTTCGTCCGGACTCCTACGGGAGCCAGACTCCGCCGACAACTTCGACCTCAAGTTGACTCCGCTCGGACTCCCACGGGAGCCGGGCTCCATCCTCAACATCCGCTACCGGTAAGCCCCGTCCGGACTCCTACGGGAGCCGGACTTCGTCTTTAACTTTAATTACAGGAAGACTCCGCCCGGACTCCTACGGGAGCCGGGCTTCGTCCTCGACTCCAACGGCTGCAGACAGACTTCGTCCGGACTCCTACGGGAGCCAGACTCCGCCGATAACTTCGACCTCAAGTTGACTCCGCCCGGACTCCTACTGGAGCCGGACTCCGTCCTCAACATCAACTGCTGGTAAGCCCCGTCCGAACTCCTACGGGAGTCGGACCTCACCTTTGACTTTAATTGCTAGAAGGCTCTGCCCGGGCTTCTACGGGAGCCGGGCTTCACCCTCGACTCCAACAACTGCAGATAGACTTCGGGAGCCGGACTCCGACGACAACTTCAACCGCAAGGGGGACTCCACCCGGACTCCCACAAGAGTCGGGCTCCGTCGCTGACTCCGATTGCCGGTAAGATCCGTCCGGACTCCCACGGGAGCCGGACTTTCCACCTGACTTTAGTTGCAGAGGACTCCGCCCGGACTCCTACGGGAGCCGAACTCCGTCATCAGCTCCGACCACTTTCGAGCTTCAGCCGATGGATCTGCACTCCCTGACAGGCTGTTTTAACGACCACGATCCTGCTCCACTTCCTGCGGTGGATTCCGTGCAGCTCCATCACTCCCTGACAAGCCACAGTAACAGTTGCAGCTCTGCTCCACTTCCTACAACGGATTCTGCACAGCTCCACTACTCCCTGATAGGCCAACATAACAGCCACGATCCTGCTCCACCTCCTGCGACGGATATCGCGCGATTCTCCCATCCGCTGGCAAGTCACGACAACGGATGCTGCTCCACTCCTCGCAACTGATTCCATGTGGCGAGCTACGGCAATAGCCATGATTCTGCTCCACTACCCTTCGCAATAAATTCTGCCTGACTATGGGTGGCCCACTACCAGATGGTTACGAACATCGCTATCAGTCTGTGGCACCCTCCGCCTATAAAAAGGGGAACCCCAGATACGTTATTATCTAAGCTCTCGTCTTTTTATCTAAAAACTCTGCTAAATTCTCCGTTCGAGTACTCCATTCTTGTTGAGGCAGAGAACTGACTTGAGCGTCGGAGGGTCTTACCGGAGCAACTCCACCTCCGGTTTAGACTTCCCTTGCAGGTCCCGACGGCGACCGTGACTTACCCGACTCCAGCTTCTCCGGCGCAAGCAGATTTTTGCACCAACAGGATTGGCGCTAAAGGAAGGGCTTGAACCTTTGCAGTACCCTTATTCTTAAAGGAGCGTTCAATAGAGCCACCTCCGATCGTCTCCTCTGACACCCACTCCTTGTTTCCCCCCGCGGGATCCATACTCGATGCCTCCACGCAAGGCGTCCACGCGACGGTCCATGGCCTCCGCGGCCAGATCTCAGGCTCCGGCCTCCCCTCCTATTTCTCAACCTCCTCCTCCTCCTCCTCCGACGGCGGCGGTCGGCACGGAGCAGTTTGACTTGCTGGCACAGCAGGTCAGAGGCCTCGTCGAAGCTGTGCAAGCAATGCAGCAGCAGCAGCCGCAGGTGTCGGCGCACCCAGAAAGGGCATCCCCGGAATGCCAGAACCCGACGGTGGGGCGGGCCACCTGGGCCAGCCACCCCGTCCTTCCTGGGAAAACAAACCCGAGGGTAGAGAGCCCTCAATCGGACCACGACTCCACCCCTGGAAGATCTCTGCCCCCGTTCTGCCAGAGGACCCTCAAGACTCGAAGTCGAGAGGATTTCCTGGACCGGAGGCTCCAGGAGATGAACCGACGGATTGAAGAACTCTGCCATGCGCCCCCCGCTTATGGTGAGGATATTTGTACTGACCCTCCCTTCTCCCAAATGATCATGCAGGAATCGATCCCGCGAAACTTCAAGCTTCCCCAGTTCGAAAGCTACGACGGGACTTCGGACCCGGTTGATCATCTGGAGGCCTTCCGGACGATGATGCTGCTTCACGGTGCTCCTGATGCCATCTTGTGCCGGGCTTTCTCGTCTACCTTGAAGAGAGCGGTGAGGAACTGATACTCGGCTTTAAAACTGGGTACCATCTTTTCCTTCGACCAAATGAGCCACCAATTTGTGGCCCATTTTGTCAGCAGCCGGCGCCCCTGGAAGGGTTCAGAGTCCCTCATCAACATCAAGCAGAGGGAAGGGGAGTCCATACGGGCCTACATCAACCGCTTCAACGTCGCGGTGCTGGAGATCCGGAACTTGGACCAATCAGTCGCCATGGCCGCCCTGAAAGGCGGCCTTCAGAAGAATGACCTTTTGTTCTCCCTGGAGAAGAAGTATCCCAGGGATTTTGCTGATTTGCTGGCTCGGGCTGAAGGATACGCCCGAGTGGAAGAAGCCTTCAAAATGAAGGATGAAGAGACGGCGAGAGAGCGGCAAGCGGGAGACTCGAGTAAGCCCGCAATTGAAAAAAGGCCAAAGGAAGCCCGGCTGCGCTCTCGATCCCCTCCCGGGCATAAGCGCGCCCATACTCCACCCCGGGTGCGCAGGCAGAGAAGTCCGGATCGCGAGGTTTGGCGGAGTTCCCCACCAGGGAGATTCCGCAACTACGCCCCCCTCAACGCCTCGAAGGCCCAGGTATTGATGGAGGTCAGGGAGCAGCTCCCTAAGCCGGAGAGGATGCACACACACCCCGGAAAGCGCAACCCCAACAAATTCTGCCTCTACCACCGTGACCACGGCCACGACACAGAGGAATGCATCCAGCTCCAGGACGAGATCGAGGAGCTCATTCGACAAGGTCGACTCGACAGGTTCATCCGCCGCAGGTCTGAGGGTAGAGGAGACCGGCCGAGAGCCCTTCCACAGCCTGAACCACCAAGAAGGGAGGAGCAACCCGGGGACCGGCCTCCCAGCGGGACCATCGACTCCATCACCGGAGGGCCTCAAGGAGGAGCGGGCCACCCACGACCGTGGAGCTCGGAAAACCTGTAAATGTATCACTTACGATTTCACCTTGAATCTAAATTTCTTTCTACTTAACGTACTCTTCCCATCTGGCGTGAATTTATTATGACTGGATATGACCCCTTCAAAAACAAAGTTATGTTAGGAACGGGGGAGAACCCCACCCAAGCATTCCCAAAATGAAAGTCCGACTATCTCAAAATTGGATGGGGGGAGAGGCCTGACAACGCCCTGATGTGCCCCCACAGCCATGTCAGGAACAAGAGGAGAACCACGTCCTGACATGAGCAAAGTCAAAGGCCCGGTTCTTTTAGACCGGATGGGGGGAGAGGCCTTACAACGCCCTAATGTGCCCCCACAGCCATGTCAGGAACAGGAGGAGAATCTCGTCCTGACATGAGCAAAGTCAAAGGCCCGGTTCTTTTAGACCGGATGGGGGGAGAGGCCTTACAACGTCCTAATGTGCCCCCACAGCCATGTCAGGAACAGGAGGAGAACCTCGTCCTGACATGAGCAAAGTCGAAGGCCCGATTCTTTTAGACTGGATGGGGGGAGAGGCCTTACAATGCCCTAATGTGCCCCCACAGCCATATCAGGAACAGGAGGAGAACCTCGTCCTGACATGAGCAAAGTCAAAGGCCTGGTTCTTTTAGATCGGATGGGGGGAGAGGCCTTACAATGCCCTAATGTGCCCCCACAGCCATGTCAGGAACAGGAGGAGAACCTCGTCCTGACATGAGCAAAGTCGAAGGTCCGGTTCTTTTACACCAGATGGGGGGAGAGGCCTTACAATGCCCTAATGTGCCCCTACAGCCATGTCAGGAACAGGAGGAGAACCTCGTCCTGACATGAGCTAAGCCGAAGGTCTGGTTCTTTTAGACCGGATGGGGGGAGAGGCCTTACAGCGCCCTAACGTGCCCCCACAGCCAAGCCGGGAACGGGAGGAGAACCTCGCCCTGGCTCGAGCAAAGTGGAAGGCCCAGACTCCTACGGGAGCCGGGTTCCACCCACGACGCCAAGGAAGACTTCACCCGGACTCCTACGGGAGTCGGGTTCCGCCCACGACGCCAAGGAAGACTTCACCCGGACTCCTACGGGAGCCGGGTTCCGCCCACGACGCCAAGGAAGACTTCACCCAGACTCCTACGGGAGCCGGATTCTACCCACGACGCCAAAGAAGACTTCACCCGGACTCCTATGGGAGCCAGGTTCCGCCCACGATGCCAAGGAAGACTTCACCCGGACTCCTACGGGAGCCGGATTCCGTCCATGACGCCAAGGAAGACTTCACCCAGGCTCCTACGGGAGCCGGGCTCCATCCGCGACGCCAAGGAAGACTTCACCCGGACTCCTACGGGAGTCGGGTTCCGCCCACGACACCAAGGAAGACTTCACCCGGACTCCTACGGGAGCCGGGTTCCATCCACGATGCCAAGGAAGACTTCATCCGGGCTCCTACGGGAGCCGGGCTCCATCCACGATGCCAAGAAAGATTCCACCCGGACTCCTATGGGAACCGGGTTCCACCCACGACATCTGCAGCAAGAGCTGGTGGTGGCGAAGCCCGACCGCCCAACAAGATCGGGTGAAAAGAAAAAGCCCCTCATTGGCACCTCCTCGCTCCTATGCAACCCTGCGAAAAGTGGGGGAAGGCCTTCACTCCGAGAAGAGGAGGAAAACCAAAAAGGAAGGATGACGAACTACGGCGGGAACAGATGAGGGATGAACCACACCAAAAGACCTAAAGGACTTCATCCCAACTGAAATGGAGAGTTCCTACCGAACACCTCCGGCCGCTAAAAAGACTTTCGACACCAGTTAGGAAGACAACGACATCCCCGAAATAATACGGAGCCCGGACGGCCAAGCTCAGGCTCGCGGCCATGTATGACGAGAAGGGCGAGCTAATGCATCGATGACCGGGCACCCCCTAACAACGTCTACATCAGACAAGTCAAACGACAAGAAAAGTTCTGCGGACGGCGATTTAGTGCAACGCGCGGACGAGGTAACACAAAATGCCCTTTTCATTCCATTTCCGATATACACACTACAAAGCCAGGAAGGCCAAGGAAAGAAAGGCAAAACGACAAAAAGGAAGTAAATACATGACAAGACAAAAAGATGAAAAGAGCTCTAAGGAGGCCCTGCTCCCTCCGACCTAGAATTATCTACTCCGTCCCTTAACCAGGACTGCCTCAGATTCTCAATCTCTTCTTCTAGCTCTCCCCTTTTCTGCAGCGCGTCCTGGAGTGCCCGACGAAGTTGCTGGCTCTCAGCTTTCGCCTCTCAACGCCTCTTCCTTAAGACCTCGGACTCTGCCTCTGCGTCTGCGATGACCCCCCGCTCGAGTGCCAGTTGGATCTTCACTTATTGTAGCTCGGCTGTCTTTTCTCCGAGGGAGACAGAAATCCCCTCAACGGTGCCTCTTAGGGCTTGGAGCTCTTCAGAATCTTGGGCGGAAGTAAGCTGTACCCTATTAGCCAGCTGCCTCTGGAGACGGACGACTTCGTCGATCGCCGTCCTGAATCTCCCTTTATATTCTTCCACCTGCCTGCGCCAGTTGGCCCGTTGCACGTCGTGGCTCACCTCAGCGTCCTGAAGCTGCTGCTGAAGGTCGGAGACCTTCTACGACCACCTCTAGTCATCGTCGACCCGGGCCAAGAGCTGGGATGAATTTTCTTCCAGCTGGCCGATCTTCCCCTTCGCAGCTGACAGTTCCACTTTGAGGGCGCTGATCCTGGCGGCCTGGGCCCAAATTTGGTCGCTGGCGCTCTTCTTGCATTCCTCGAGTTCCTTTGCGAAGTTCGCCTTCCTCCGGCTATACTCCATGATCCCCTTCACATGGAGACTCCGAAAGTGGGTGGCCTCAGCGGTGGCTTCAGAGTGACCTTCTCTCGATTTGCGGAGCTCGCCTTCCATCCTCTTCAACTTCTTTGTCAGGTGAAGGACCTCCTTCTTCAGCCGCTGGATCATCGATTTTAGCGGACCCCCAGGGGCAGGGGGAGCGCTTCTGCAGGGCACTGCCATCAGAAGGCAAAAGCGTCAAAGCACGACTCATTGCAGGAGAAAAAGTAGAGAGAAGGAGGGGGGAAGGAGAAGCCGTCCGCAACAAGAAATTCAACTTTATTGATTGAATAGTTTTTAAAGACAAATGAAAAAGAAAAATTGCGACGAAGTAAAGGTACAAGATCGGAGGTCTCAGACCTCAGGGGCGGGGGGTGGAGAACTCGGCGTCCCCGGCGCAGGGGCTGCGACAGCAGTGGCGGCTGACGAGGGACCAGCCTCATCTTCAGACTCCTCGCCTAAGAAGCTGAGGTCGAGCTCTGGGAATTTTCTGACCACCTTCTCTTGGCAGAGCTCGAACCCCTTAATGAACACTTCCTGGCCAAATTGGACATTCAGGTCCCTCATCTCCGTGGAGGCCTTGAATTCCTCTATCGCAAGGGCTCTGGCCTTCGAGACCAGGACCAGAGTTTGCTCGACTAAGTGGGTGACCTCGGCCTCCGCCTTCCTCGCCGATTCCTCCAAGATCTGCCTCTCCTCCTCTCGGGCTTTCTTCTCCCTTTCCAGGGCCTCCTGGAGGGCGGCTACTTCGGCCGTCTTTGCTTGGAGGCAAGCAACCTCCGCCTGACAGCGTTCCTCCACCTGGAGGATGTCCCTCCTCATGCGGCTCACCGCCTCGATATAGGTGAGGAGCTGGTGCCCAATCTGCAAAGACAGCTAGGGAATCAGTACAAAGGCTGAATAGCCATGTAAATGAAGAGTCGCTCACCTCAAGGAAGGACCCCAAAGAATTCCAAGCCCGCTACTCAGGATCGGCGCGGTCGATCCTCTCCACGACGTCAGGCAGAATGCAGCCATCGATCAGCCGCCTGATCAAATCTCTATCATTGAAGGGATTCTTCGACCCCTCCTCGGAGCAGAGGGACTCGTCCGCAGCATTTCGGCGACTACTCGCCCTGCGGGCCACCGATTTCTTTCTTTTCCCCGCGGCGGGCGCCTCCGTGGGGTGAACCCCCGGGATGGGGCCCCAATCGGCGGACTCCTTGAGGAGGCCCGGGAGCCATTGGCTCGGCATCCGAGGGAATGTCGATGGTCGGGGCCGCCTGGACGGGTGCAGCTAGGCTCGACTCCTCCGCCCTGGCCCTCTTCGCTGATCCGGAGGTCGCTGCGCCCTTCCTCTTGTGAGCCCTCAGGCCCCTGGCGAGCATCCGTGCCGCTTCGACGTCCATTCCTAAAAAAAAAAAAAAAAAAAGGGGGGGAAAGAAGAAAAAGAAGCAAACCAATCAATCAAGGGTCAGAGGTCGAAAAAAAAAAAGGAAGAAGAGAGAGAAGAAAAGAAGAAAGAGAGAGAGAAGGAAGAAGAGGTAAAGAGAAGAAGAGAAGAAAGGCATGAAAAGAGAAGATAAGGTAAAAGATGAATACTCGCTAGATCTTGGGGACTCAGGCCGATGTTGAAAAGAAACTGCTCCCTCAGAAGATTGGGAAGGAAAGGAACGGAATAAGCTAGAAGCTTCTGGGCGGCCTGGAGGTCGTCCTCCCCCAGGCTGGGAGCCCGGCGGACAGAATCCCTCAGAGAGCCCCAAGGGGGCAGGCCCAATCTCAGGGTCGGGCAGTGGATGAAGAGGTATTTTTCCTTCCAATTGTGGATCGAAGAAGGGACGCCTTTCAGCAACCCCTTCTTGCCGAACTAGGAAGAGAAGTACCACCAGTCCTTCGTCGAAGGATGGCGCTTGAAGGTATGAAGTGCCTAAACAAGGAGAGGGACGGTTGGACCTCGACTACGTGGCAGAGGGAGAGAAATCCTATCAAAAACCTAAAAGAATTCGGGGCCACGGAAGCCAAGGAGATGTCTAAGAAACGGAAGAGGGCAACGACAAAGGAAGGAAGCGGAAGCCGGAGTCCGGCACGGAATGCTTCCTGGTACAAACAAAAGCGACCGGGAGGGGGAGTGCTGGCC